>NC_142044.1:33982576-34283365 GCF_982192425.1 Myodes glareolus
TTAGCTTCAGAGATTTTAGTCTATGGATGGTTGACCCTCTTGTTTGAGGGGTTGGCTGTGGCAATATATTATGTCATGGTATGAACATTTTGTGGGAGAAGCTACCCACTTTATGGAGGTGAGAAAACAGAGCCAATCTCAGAGAGGCATCCCATAATTCCAGAGAGGCATCCCCCAATCAAATAACTTCTCCTGGGCCCTGACTTTTAAAGTTCCTTCCCCCTATCAATAGTACAAAACAGCTGCTAACTTTCATTGGGTTATAGAATCTTTGCTATAAAGTAATCAGGTATATGCTGTTTATATCTCTAAAGCAGAATCTGGTTACCAGGGAGAACACAAGGAATCCTATGATTATGCAAGTCTACATCTCCTGCATGCTGACTCCCAAGATGTATGGGTGCTTGGCTGGTCCAGGAAGATAGTCAAAGTGAATTAAGGCAGGTAAGAAGGACGGACATTGGGCAGAAACGTCAAGACCAGTGCTCTTAAAATTGAAAGGCTTAATTTTGAAAATGCCTTTTTGGCAGGCAGCCTAAGTGTTTAAGCCATTGAGTTGGCCAGGCATCTTCCCAGTGGTCAATCCTTCAAGCCTAAGTACTGGCATGGGTACAGGTAAAGAGGGTTATTGGACCAGGGCCACATTTCAGTAGCCCATTTTCCTCTCCATCCATCAAATGAAAAATGGCTGTCCTACATCTGCCCCCTTGAATAGTGGCTTTAAGAGATTTAAAAGTTTCATGTCTCTGGCAAGGATTATAAATGATCATAAAATCCCACCATCTTCTTTGAAAGAGGCGGGGGTGTTTATCTGTTTGACCTACTCACTGAATTGAAGGAGAAACTGAGGCCAAACAAACTCTAAAGCTGCGCTGATTTTACAAAGTGAGTAAACGCAACACCAGGAGAAGAGCTAAAGCCAGCCTGTATAGCTTTTTTCCTCCTTCCATCTGAACTGAATAACACAGAGGAGCATTCTGCACCCACAGCCTCACACTAAAGTGCTATAGCAAAGAGTCTCTTCAGTGCTTTTGTGGCTCCACATAGAACTTAGAAGGGATAGGAATAAAGGATAACTGTGGACTGGCTGTGTGTCTGCCGCTCTCCTTTATGCTCCACGTAAGGCAAAGGACCGTGACTGTCCAGATTCTGTTCTTCACTGTACCCCACATCTTAGCACTTAGCAGTAATCAATAATCGTGTTGAGTAACTCAGAAGATCTCACTTAAATCTTAAACAACCTTTGAGTACTGAGTTACAAATCGGAAAACAAAAGCTCAGATTTGTTGGATGATTTTCTCAGAGCCAGGGCAGATATAAATGTAGAACCTACAAGTAAGTTTACCACCTTTAGAAAGAAAGAGTACTTGAGAGATCTATTTCAATGTGTAAATAAGATTGTTCCCAACTAAGAAGAATTGTGCTATCTGGACACATGTTTTTTTTCAAAGTTCTCCTGAAGTGATATGCACTCATAAGCAGTCGTACTGCCTTTGCTTATTTGCACAATAAATTCCTTATGGTAGAGGGAAAATATTAACTACCCGGGTGTATGAATCCCCATGGTCATCAAAGATGGCATTCAAAGAAATCCAAATTAAACAGGATTTTGTATACTTTAAACTTCAATTACTTAATCTAACAACATCATTTAAGGTTCCTGAGAGTGGTTCAGTGGTAGAGCAGTTAGTAATTGCAAGAGCCTGGATTTAATCTCCAGGATAGAAAGAAAATATTCTGGACATTTATGCATAATACAGGTGAAACAACACATAATAATAGTAAATTCCAAGTTACCTCATTTAATCCTCATAATTTTAATCTTTAGATGTCTACTATTAGTTTAATATGCTAGTTTTATGGATGAGGTGACTCTGTGACAGAATTTTGCAATTCTAATAGACCAGCTACCTCTAAATCCTGGATCTCCTTATTCTTGCTGTAATTATTGTCCTTGTGAAGGGGTGAGTAGATGGGTGTATGGGCAGATGGACAGATAAATAGATGGGTGGATGAAAGAGACTAGAACCAACTAATGAAGTGAGTTTAGTGTAGAGAGTTGGCCTCCCAGATTCATAATTCACAATCCAGATACCTATAATTGGCAGTCAGTAACGTTGGTTTGGAGAAAGGCCAAGAAGAGTGGTTATGTAGGTTGTCTCTGAACTCCAATATCCATCTTTACCCCTAAAAGCCACGTGCCTTCATGAAGACTCTCTCTGAGTCTCAATTTTTATGTTAAGAAAAAGAACACCTGAGAGATATCCATTATCTATTCATAAGAACGTGTGTGGCTCCAGTGGTATTCTGACACAGAGTAGATACTCACCAAGCATGGAAAGACAGGAAGTGACGTAACAATGAAATTTTGTTCCTCTCATCAAAGTGATCTCTGAAAAATCCAGAACTTGGGGTGTCCTAAAGAATCATCCCATTGGCTAATTGCAAAGCCCCTAGACACGTGTTAAGTCCTCACACATATGACGAGATGTGTAACAGAAATGTACTACCTCTCATGTATCCCAGTCATCAAGCCAAATTAAGGGCTAATTGTGATCCACAAAGTCATGTAATCTCCCTAGCCAAGATTTGTGATTTTCTATAAACATGTGAATTTCTGAAAAGGTTAGAAGGAGTGCGAAGAGAGCATTTTTGTCACCTAGAGGCGGCAAGTTTGGACAGCCTGTCAGAGTCCTTATTTGCCTTTTCTAGTTGATGCTCAGGTTCAGTCTGGAGAGGGGGCTTTCTCTGAGCTTCAGCAGGGAGTCCTCGCCCTCAAGTTAATGAGCAGATGGGTGCTGATGAGTAGTGGTTTCCTCCCAGTCTGCAATGTGCGGTTCCACCAATTCCAAACGATCATTCTGTATCCAGTGAGAGACAAAATCATTGTAAAGCCATTTTAGGCTTCCTCGTCAGAACACTGGACAAACTGTGCATCTTCCAAGTTCCCTTGTAAATCTTCAGAAGTGTATTTTCCCATTAAAGGATGTGCCTGCCTCGGGAGAGAAGGCAAAATGATTCAGCGTTGGGTTTACAAGCTTCAGTTCTTCACAGATGCAGGGGGGCTGGACGTGGAGCCCTGATCCACACTCCCTTTCTTAAGTTGTTCCCCATTTCTCCCATAGCTGACATGGGAAGATGAAACGCAGGAAGTTCAAGGGAAATCATCATGGGAGGATCTGGGGAGAAGCTTGTGACAAAAGGGTAGATGTAAAATGGAGAGTGAGAGGAAGGTAAGAGGAGAATTCAAATGTCGAGGGGTAAAGTCTAGGGAAAATATTATAGGAAAGGAGAAGGACGGTAAGCCAACCTGCAGCTAGACACTGATGACAAGTTAGAGCCAAATCCAGGAGGCATGAGAACAAAATCGATATACGCCAACATAAGGAAAGACAAGTTAGGCAACATGAGGACAGTGAGGAGCACCAGTCATCTCTCTCACTGAGCCAGCATGAAGGTTGCAGAAGGAAGACTGGGTGAAAACCCAGCACACCATAGAAGGTACTTGAACTCACAGCAAGGGTATACCACTCTGGTTTCAGAACTGAGTTTCTCATGCCGAAATATCCAAACCAATGGCCTTGACATGGCTACAAACAGTTGCTGAAAATTGATCTTGCCTATGGCTAAGTGACTAGACACAACACTGTGCGGAACTTGCCCACGGCTAAGTAAATAGACACGATGCTGTGCCTGGCCTACTACAAGTGATGTTTGCCTGCCCGGCACTGGCAACCTCCATCAGGCACAGGATGGAAGGGTTTTTAGCAGGAGTTTGCTGCCCAAGTTTTCCATTATAGAGCTGTCAGCTTCCTTTATGCTTTTACATCAATCATCTATCACATATGTACATTACCATGGTCTAGTGCATGGACTGTGTTTTGACAATAAATTTTAAGCTCCCTGATTGTGGAAAATGTTGTTGCTGTTGCTGTTTACCTGTCCCCCTGTACAGCATTAGTGGTGAACATAAAACCACCTGCCACATGGCAGAAATCCAACATTTGCTGAGCAAGTCAAGTTCAGATGCATGTGGAAATCAGAATGGCACGTTAGTGGATAAAAGTCTAAGGGAAATTGTCAGAGACTTGGATAAGCCAGATGAGCTCGGAAAAGACAGCAAAGGTTACTACGAAGAGAAATTAACAGAAGGGGAAACCCCACCAAAGATTTCTGGGCTGTGGCGGGATGACTATTAAGCCCAAAGTGTTTAGGATGTGACCAGAGAATATCTTATTTGCTTCCTGGTACCAAAATTATAGCACACCCAGCCCCCTGCCTATTTGTATAAATAAAGCTTTATTGGAACATAGACATAGCTGTTTGGTTCTGTGTTGTCTATTGAGGTCTCACTCCAAAAGCAGAGTTAAGGAACTGTAACAGAAGTCATAGGAGCAGAAGAACCTAAAATATGAACTATCTTTGTATACCCATGATTTGGGGCCTCTTTTGCTTTTCTGCTGTTTAAAAAGAAGTGACATTGAACTCAGAGCAAAGTATAAATTGTGATTCACATTTGGCACATGGCTCATTAATCAAACAAAAATAAACCGTGGGATTTCTGACACGTGAAACTTGCAATTTGTTCAAGTGGTCATTGACGTCTGGGTATAAAATTCCTTTCGCAGAAAAGGTCAGATTAACAAGGTAGAGCCTAGGATTCTGAATCTGCTTGACTCCTGGAAAAATTAGGCCGAAGCAAAAAGAGATGGAGAAAGCTCTCTGCCTCCAGTGCCCTGCGTGGGAGAAGAGGTGCTCTGCTGCAGGGGGAACTGGGGGCAAAATAAAGGGACACAGCACAAGGCTTGGCCATATCACCACTAATGATGGCCAGTCTTCAGGCACGAGGGAGTCCATGCACACTAGTCCAGAGCCACTGCTCCCAGTTGCCAAAAGATCACAAGAAAGAAAACCAGATAAATGAGTCAGAAATGGCAATAGTGTCAGAGTCGGTAGACTTCGAGGACTCCAGGATATTTTAAGCGTACGACTGAACAGGCACTTCAGAGACCATCTGAGTTCTCCGTAGTCTACTGCGAAGAGGATGATGAGTACCCGATGAGCCACCATGGGAATGGACTTCCTCACTGACAGTGTCACTGAGGACCAGAAAGATCATGAAGCACGAATGTTATTGATTCCCATTTGGTAGGAGGAAATAAATGCCCACTCTTATCCCACCCTCTTGAAAGACAACTCCACCCTGAACCTCAGTTCTTTAGACATTCTGGTTTAAATTTAGACTAAGGCAGAGGCCAACAAGTTCGTGATATGCTGCAGCCAAAACTTGAATATTCTGAGACCTCAGGCTCCCTGTTTTCTAATCTAGTGCAAAGGAAGACAAAGAGACAGTAGCTTGGCTCTCTTCAAAATCTGCAAATTTTGCTTTCTGTAGTGATTAAACATGGTTGTTGGGTCCAGAGCATCTTGGTAAAAGTGCAGATGACCTGAAACAGCCACCAGGCATACCATTGCTTGGTTCCTTCAGCTGCAGAATATAACAATAGAAGTTTCCTTCTAAGCTTTTTGTGGGGACTGATTCAATATATGCACAAGCACTTTCAATGGAGCTGTGCTGTGAGTGCGATTGTTCATTTTCTCAGCTTGCAGTTTAAACCCTCATTGCAAGCAGCACAATGTGCTAAGCACTTTCTACTCATTAACCATTCCTTACCAATCCTATTTCATCCATTATTGCTTTTGTTTCCACTCACTGGCACACTGGCTCCTGTTGACAGATTTAGCGTCCAGGTTTTACAGGTGAGAATGTTGAGGACCGAGTCCACAAGGCAAATAATTTGTTCATAATAGATAGAGAAGGCAGGAATGGAAGATTCCTATCGCAGTTCAAGGCAGAGAAGGACCCCTGTGCTACACTGCACAGATTGAAGCAGCCACAGACCATGAGTCTCAGCTTTCTCCCAGGCTCAGCCTCGACTAGAACTCACCCATGCCCTCCACTGAAAAGGAGAAAGACTCAGGGCAGACATTCTGAAGGCAGTTCAAAACTGGAAAAGATTCACTCAAGCATGGCAGATGCTGCCACGGACTGCTGGCTACCTAAGCCAAGGGTTATTCACTCTCAATCCTTTTTGTCCAGGCTTCTTTCTGCAGAGACTGGAGAAAAGAAGACAGATATTTGCTTCCCAGTATTCCCTTGGCTGGTAATGTCAGAGCATTGGTCCCTATACTGATAAGTTTTGAATCCCTGACTCTTGGAAATCCGTCACTGATGATGTAATCAGCCAATCAAACTGAATTATTAAATCCAGGTTTCATGAACAGAGCAAAGCAATTCCTGGGTGACCCTCAGGAGGATAGAAAAGGAGTCATGTCGCAAATACGGCTATCTGGTCTTAAGTAACCTATAGGCATGGACTTGAGCAACCCTAAGGAGGGGGTGACCTTTGGCGGGCTTTCTCAGTGGTGGAGTTTGAAGAGGGCACTTCCAGGGGAGAGGCTGCGGCTTGGCACACTGAGGGTGGGGAGCGAAACCTGAGCATGAAATGGGGCACTAAACTGGAAATCCCAAACATTCCAACCTCTTTGGGTATATATAGATGCCAGAAGGGCTTCCACATAAACATATACCACAACCAAGAGTTACAAACAAACAGCTAAGGATGTCAAGGAACACCTATCGCTGAAAAGTTCCAGGATGAGTCCCTTTGTATAAATATGAAATAAAGAACAAAAGGAAAGTGCTGGACTCTTCTGATCTTAGGCAACTCTAGGTTTGTTTATTTAGTGAGCACTCTGAAAGGTTACTGTTCCTTAGAGCTGATTGCAATCCGGGCTGACAAGGCCAAGCTGCTGGGTCTGCAGAGGTATTAAGTTCTTATGGAGAGAGTCAGGCAGTGGACCCCAAGGGGCAAACTCACTCTCTGTGCTATCAATTCTCATTGCTGAAAGAAAGAAGTAAAATCACCTGACCATAAAGGTCCATTTCAGTTCTGATATATAATGATTTTCATTTTATTTTGCATTGAAGGGAGACAGCAGAGGATCTGAACAATACTGTGAGATGATACAGGCAACACACATACAAGAAGTTACCGGAAAAATCACGTAAGCATGGGCTCACTGTTGGTATGTAATTTCTCCTGATTTTCAAATTCAGGTTGAAGCTTACAAAGGCACTTTAAATGGAGACAAAATTGCAATAAAGATACTACCCCATTTTGGGTCAAGATTTTTGGGATATAACTCATTTAACCCTCATGAAAACATAAGGAGCAAGTTGGAATTCTCTTTGACAAAAGGTGGAGCTCAGAGCTCAAAGTCAACATAAATCATTACAGGAACTCATCTCCAACTGTGACTGTTGGGATCTAATCCCAGGCTTTGCTCCCTCTGTCAGCCATGGCTGTTGCAAGGAGGGGCCACTTGCTTGTCCTGGTCACCCAGAACCAAAATAACCACACAGAAACTATATTAATTAAAACACTGCTTGGCTCCTTAGCTCTGGCTTTTATTGGCTAACTCTTACATATTAATTTAACCCATCTCCATTAATCTGTGTATCACCATGTGGGAAAGGCTTACTGGCAAAGTTTCGGCATGTCTGACTCTGGCAGCAGGTCCATAGCTTCTCTCTGGCTCCACCCTTCTTTCTCCCAGCATACATTCTACCTTTCCCCACCTTGTTCTGCTCTTCTCTGCCATAGGCTTGAAGCAGTTCTTTATTTAATTAACCAATAAAAGCAACACATAGACAGAAGAACCCCCCCACACACACCGCATGGCCACATTGGAACTGTCCCCAATTTTCTTAAAACCAACAGGTAGTGAACAAAGATAAATTTCTCTTCATTATGCCTAACCCATGATGGTAAGAGAAGGTTGCTAATAACCACCCACCTACAGTATCATGACTCATGTGTATGTCATCTTACTTAATGATGCATAGACCATTGTGGAGCTGTCAGCACCCCCTTCCCCCTGCAAAATAAGTCTGGATCAAGGTTATGACCAGCTGAGTCACTGATTCAAGGTTGGCTTGATAAATGAAGATGCAGATCAGGTACCCAGGAGGATAGTGGACTTCTTCCTATGGATGCAAAGTCATCTACAAACAGAGAATGTATACAAAAATGTTTTCCATACATATATTTTCATATGTGATATTTTGTTTCCTTTTTCTTTCCACTGTACCAAAGGCCTTCTGTGAATTTTATTTTTATTTACATTTTACTCCATCAGCCTTTGTATTTCATTTTCTTTCTGTAGCTTTGCAGTTTTGCCTTCTTAGTGGAGCATGTTGCACCTAAGTTCTTTCAAGGATTTTAAGAGGGCAAGATCAAGGCTTCCTTGTAGCAGTGAACACTAAGGCAGCTCCAAGGGAGGCCATTTTACTGCAGCACAGTTATTTGTTAGGGGAGTCAGTGGGGAGACCCAGAACTCTGGGGTTCCAGCCCTCCTCCTGCGAGGAGGCTGGCCTTTGACAACTGCCTGAAGGCACACAAGAGAAAGCTTCAAGACCTCCCAGTCCAGATACAGCCCAAATCACCCTCCTTGCTTTCCTCCTGTAAAGGAGTTTTTGTTCACCTTCACTGGAAACACAAACTTTTTTGATGGTTTTCCGTAAGTAAGAGAAAGAAAGCAACAGGGAGCTTTCCACCCGACAAAACTAGCATCGGAGGCAAAGACACAAGGCAAGTACAGCTACTGAAGCAAGGTGTGTGGAGGTAGGGGTTGGGAGAGTAGGAGGAGTTATCCCCAAACCTGAGGGGTGGGGGTGCTTGGGCACAGGCCCAGACAAGTGCCCAGCCTAGAGTCAAGTAAGGGTTTCGGGGGGCTCTGATATTTGAGTGGTAAGGGTCTAAAGTTTGCTCTATGCTCACGGAGAAATTAACTAATAGCAGGAAATTTATATCTCATTTTGAAAACAAGAGAGTAAGAAACAAGATGTAGGGAAAGAACAAGAGGCAGAATCAACAAACACAAGTACTGACTGGTAGTGCCAATCTGCAACCTAATGCTTTTCACACCACACAACTAATGAATACATTTTAAAAGAGAGTGGTCTCAAAAAGCAATCCCTGTTGATTTGGAAACACTGATACCAGGCTGGTAAATGGTTTTTCTGAGTAGAGAGGACACTCTGTGATTCTGTTTATATTATTTGGAGCTTTTAAGAAAGAAATGTTTTTGAAAAGATAGAAAACACAGAGAGAACGTCGTAACTCAAATGTTCTGCAATCTCAAGTCACAGACATCTCTAGGGCAACAAGTAATCTTGAAGATATCAAAGCTCTCAACCCTGAAAAGACAGTACCTGTCACTTAATAGTGTCTGTTGGTTTTGGTGAAAAAGCATGTGTTGAGTACTTGGCTTGTTTCATCTGGTTCTCTTGCTAAATAGATTAAGGAAAGAGGTGGAAAAACAAAACCCTATCTTTCCCCTCATCATGATTTGCAGTTGGGGAACAGGAAACTACTAGCTAGACACAATCCAAGACAGGACAGCTGTGGCAGGGACTCTGAGCTAGGAAAGATGGAGTCAGCCAGGAGTTACATCAGGGATGGCCCACTATAACCAAGCCGTTGTGCAGAGGATGAGGTGATAGATTAGATACAACCACTAACTAGTAGGACTTGGCTTTGCCATAGAGCAAAAGCCTACTGAAAGAAGATGTGACCCCAGGTTTAAAGAAACAGCTAAGAGCTTAAGAGCACATGCTACTCTTCTAGAGGATCCAGGTTCAGTTCCCAGGTGTGCAGTATCTCAAAACTGCTTTAGCTCCAGCCCCAGGGAATCTGATGCTCTCTTCTGACCTCCATGAGTACTCTCATGTGAGGGAATTATCATACAAGGGCACATATACGTGCACACGTGTGCGTGCATATGCACCCCCCACACACACAAGCACACACATACACATGCACTTTAAAAAAATATGAAGAAGAAAAACAAAACAATTTGTCAGTCCCAGTAAAGCAAGAAAACGCAGATGCCAGCTTCACCACTAATCACTCAGTAAATCCATGAAAATGTCTTTAAGGATGCTGTAATGAAGTTATAGCATGGTGCTCACCACAAATTTCCTGGTGGCCATACAAGGGATGAAAAATATATTGAGACCCTAAAACCAAGTGACAACTTAAGTAAGCTCCCAGGAAGAGAGGGGGTGAAGACAAACAGAAAGATGGTCATTCAAGGGGCAGCACAAGTCAAATTCAGGAGGAGACTTCTGCTTGATGCCTGAGTTCTGCTAAGAAGCCATTAGAATTTGCAATTCTAAAGTTTGTAAAGCCTCTAATGGGAGGGGAGCTGGCAGATAAATTCATTGTGGGATAATAATAATCATTATTATTAAAGTACTGACCAGTCACAGGGTACTTAAGAATGTGCCTTGTCTCTGAGTTATATGACTGTATGATCTCATTCAACAAATTTTTCAACATGTGGAAGAAACAAACACTTATCATCTGCTTTAAGGGAAAAAGAGTCTGTGGTTAGAGACATAAACCTCTGTGTTTACCCATTCTTGCTCTAAATACATGACCTTGGGAGCCAGGGGCTAGGCACCACTAGACCTCAAACCTGGAAGAGACATAAGGTAGATGCCAACCTTGACTTCAAGTTGATCATGGTCCAGCCTGGATGAGAAAGAGATGGCTAAAATACTAGATGGGTTTGTGAACTGAGTAGATGACCAGGCTTGGTTCTTTCTCCTGAGATAGGAGCGGCACTTTCTTCATCAGTATATTGAACTTAGTATAGAACCCACCAAAATAATCCTCCCCTGAGATCCAGAACTCAGTTTCTCTTTAATCCCATTAGACACAAGGGATTAAAAGAGTAAAACAATGCATGCCCCTTGGGGGCACAATTCAGTCTGTATCTCTGAGCCCTCTGGCTTCAGAGTTGTATATGGTTAAGGTTCCTTCCCTGTCTTCCAAACAGAGGATGAGCTAACCATACATCTGAATGCGGCAAACATAGGTTTACTGAAATGACAACAGTGAAATTCCAAGACGGAAAAAACCAGAATGGAACAATTTCAAGCTACTCGGCCATGATCCCAGCAGAGCTGCCTGCCGGATGACAGTGGGCCCACTGCCCAGATCCTCGGACCGAAAACAAGGCGGTGCATCTCCTCAAGGGAGATGCTGCCAGAGCTCTGCAGAGCTGCCGTAAGTGCCCCTCTGCCGCCCCAAGGCCAGCAGTCAACACAACAAACAGAGCCTCCTTCCCTGTGCGGGTGGGCACTGAGATTTTACCGTCTGTATCGGAACCTTTGAGGCCACAGAAGAGAACAGTAGAAGTTGGGAAAACATCAACAGGCTGCACTCATTGTTTAAAGAACGATTAGCGAGGAAACAGCAACAAGCTGGAATCGCGGGCCGCGGGACAATTTAGCAATTAAGAAAATTAGAGGCTGCGGTTTCAGGAGGCGAGCTGTCAAGTCCAAAGCAGGAGCGAAACAAATATAAGCCATCCCCACTGTCCACATCAAAACACAATTCAGTTAGGTGTAGGGGGTGGGTAGGAGCAGTGCACATTGAAGTTGCGTGAGTGGGATGTTTTACACTACCAGCCCCATATGTTAAGTGACCTCCAGAATCCTTTCCTTGTGGGTGTCTGAGAAGTGCTCCTGGTAGTAACCCCACGCTAAGATCCTGCAGACACATCATTTCACACCATCCTCAGCGTCAGATGAACTGTGCTCCCCAACCGACAGATGAACAACTCAGGGCTCGTGGTCCATCACTTACTTTGTCCTAAGATGGTTGACACAGTAAACTCTATGGTATTACAATAGAGACTGAGGGATGTTCATTCCCAGATACCAGGTTATTTCATGATCAAAGGGCTGCTCCCAACCTCTCTCATTCCCATAGGCCTCTCCTGATCCCAAACAATTCAGGCTCCATTCTTCAGCATGACTGGGGGTCATGTTGTGTTGAACCTGGCACACGAGGGCCCCCTATACTTCCCAATATATAGATTACAGCAAACGGGAGCTGCAGGAGGCTGTTCTGCCAACAGCAACAGCTTCTCCTTACCTGAACCTGCTCTGGTTCCAAGCTTCCTGCTCAGGGGGTGAATGTCAGCCTCACTGCCAACTTCTAAGTGCACAGCTTGGTACATGAGTCATTTGATCTCTTAAAGTTGACCGTAAGTGTCAGCCAGGACCAAGTTTATTTTTCCTTCAGTTGGATGAGTGACAAGCTTGCCCCCATAGGCAGAGGGCCTGGGAAGAAACCTACAAGAGAAGGTCAAATTGAGCCCCTTGGACAACCAACGAATGACTGAGTGGCCGGTTCTTGGCACCGTGGACTTCGTGCTGAGGTTGACGTCGGAGCAAGCAAGAGAGACTGCACTGTGACCCAGTTTAAGAGAACGGGTGAGACTCTCGGTCAGGAGGGAGAAGTAGGTCAGCGTGAGGCTGAGCGTGAGGTGAGCCTGGAAATAATAACGGAGAGGGATTTATGGTAGACAAGTGAGAGGAACAGAACACAGTGAACGATCTGGTGGCTCGATGGGCAGGTGAGTCCGTCGAGCAAGACAGCGTGCAGGAAACGAAGCTGCACAGGCGGTGGCTGGCCAGCGGTTGCTGACAGAGCTAATGACCGAACAGCAGAGTCTAAGCAAGAATAATGTGGCCTGTTACAAGATGAGTGGTTAGAGCAAATTAATCTCTCTGCAGACGGCAGCGAGAGTGGCTTATCAGAAGCCTCCCCTCTCAAAGCTTTTAGTTAACTCTACGGCAGGCAGTGGTGCTCTGGATAATTTATTTCATGTCTCATTCAGAAGATGAAAGGTTTGCATCACCTCAGTCGCTTAAAGATTTTCTTTTCCTAATGAGAATGGTGCGGCGAATTTACATGAACTTCGCTTTGATGGTTTAGGATCAGACATTTGTGCCACCACTGAAAGACTGGCTAGGATCACAGACAAATGCCTATTTGGAAAGTGAGGTGAAGTAGGAAAGACAGTCACGGATTGCAGAACTAATGACGATGATCCCGGTCTTCCTGGTGGCTTTCCCGGCAGTTGTCTCCTCTCTCCAAAGCAGCGCTAGGTCAATAACACGCTTTGCGATCTCCATCGCCTCCCCCAGTATCGATGAGTAGACTACTCAGCCTGTTCTACAAACACGCAGAAGGAACTGTGAAGCAAAGTCCGGGATTCACAGCCGACCGCTTTAGAGGACTCACGCCAGTGGCCATCTGAGGGTGAACAGAGCTACGGACTTTAACATCGGGAAGCCGAATAAGCAGACCAGAGGTATGATCACTGAAATATTTGACCTGAATTTATTCAAACTTCTGGAACCGCATGATAGATTGATAGACACAGGTAGTTACTTAATTTGAATTATTTTACTAGACTTTTTTTTACTTGTATCTTCTAATTTCATCTTAGCCTCATTTCAAGCGATAAACAACCGCATGTTGCTAGCTGCTAGCATAAAGTGTTATGTATATAGAATGCTTTTATCATTATAATATTTTCTTTGGGGCAGTTTCATCTTAGATATAACTTCTAGTGTCTCTGAAATACAGGGAAGAAAAACAAGTCAAGGGAAATGATGCCACAAAGATGACTCCAGCCTGGATTTCAGAGGACGTGAGTGAAGGCCATTGAAGATTTGAAAGGGGAAATTTAGAAACGACTTTATTAGCTGGAAAGAATGTAAACATAACATCAAAATAAATGTAAACACTGGTTGGAGTCTACTTGAAAACACTTCCAGAAGGTATTGATTACAATCAGCTTCCTCAAGTAATAGGAACAACACGAATATGGAGCACCCACCAAACAATATTACAGCATTGCTCATTGCGCTAGTGCAGGTACATTGTTGGGGTGTTAGGGAAGAAAATTTAATTATTATAATAAGCCTGCTGACGAATTTGGATTGCACTGCCCTGAAATCTTTAACTCCTTCCCCCTTCTCATTTCTCGTTTACATATCTATTTTGAGATAATAGTCTTGTTTCCTGTCTGTGTTTCAATGCAACCCAGACAGGGCTTAAACTTACCTAGCCTCACCCTCTAGAGTGCTAAGACTACAGGTATATGCCATGATATAACATATAACATATAACACAGCTAACTCGTTACTCAATAATCGAGAGAAGTATGCCTGTACTCTAATTCTTCTAGGGGAAATATTACAAAATGCTAACAATTGTGAAATCTCGGTAAAAAAAAAAAATTGGGAACACATTCCAGCTTTCTGCAGCTTCTTTCCATGACTGAAAATCTTTGTTTGAAAATCTTTGTGGCACAGCATCCCGGTGCAGTTTCCAGAGCTACAAAGTGTCAAAACTTCCCGTTTGTCTTTGAAAACCCATGCTTGCCAAGCCTGGTGAGGTAATATTTCCATTCCTCCAACGGTGTCTTATTTACACATGTGTCAGAGAGGTCAGCTGCGAGAAATAATTGCATCATGCCTCACGACCCATGTGTTGAGCACTCTGTGGCTCAGTATTCACAGGCAGAAGAAAGCCTGCGCAGTGCGCAGCTGTGAAATCTTCAGCAGTCTCCTCCCACCCTGGAAACAGTCCATCCCATCGTAATCCCACCGGACCTGCTGTCTTTATTCTCCTTCTCCTTCCCCTCCTTTTTATTTTCCAGGCTGGATGTTGGAATTTGCATGCAATATTTGTGTCGGCCCATCAAATACGAGACACCTGGCTTCCCGAGTTGTGTCTCTCTCGATTCTGTCTCAATGACTTTTGACTCCAAAAAGCTGTAACTTCTTTAAGCAAACACCAGTGCCTTCAGCACCGGAGAATTTACATAAAAACTGCATGCCATGACCCTGAGGGCTCATGTACTGTGGGACACCTTAAACTATAGAAAAGTCAAGTATCAAGAAAAGGCTCAAGGAGGTAGAAAGTATTGAATCCACTTATTGCAACTATAGGATAGACCTCATAGGACATCAAGAGATAGACATGGGGGCCCATGCCCAAGAACTTAAAGGTCCTTTGATCAGTCGTGCAAACTGGTATGTCTTCAGGCAAGGTTGTATATATATATATATATATATATATATATATATATATATATATATATATATATATACACCAAGTAAGTCTCAAAATGACACATGAAACTTGTGTCAACATCGTGTTTATGATATCTAACAATCAATGGTATTGGGGAAAGAGTGGTGGGAGTTGCTTTGGATTTCAGCAGGATTGCCGGCTAGTTCAAACCAGAGCATTTCACACATGCAAATTCATCAACTGAGAAAACAGAACGATAAATGACCAACGGGGCACAGCTGGAAAGACACCAGCCACGTATGCATTGTTGCAGAGGTTCACTAGGTGTTACCACGTGGGTATGGCAGCCAGCGTGCAAGGACTGAAGCTGAAGCAAAAGCAGAGACATTCTCCTCTCCATGGTCTATATCAACTAATAAATGAGGTGATAGAACAATGACAGAGATGAGGGTAAGTTAAAAAGCAAGGCTAGAGATGGTAGAGGAGGTCTCTGACTGGAATATGAAAGCCACCGTGAGAAGGAACACTGCAGTTCCCACAGAGGACCTGTGATGGGTGGGATGCTCGCAGCTTTACTGAAGTACTTCCGAAACATTTTAGACCCACATCATAGCAGACAACAGAAATGATGCATAACCCACACACATACCCACAAATACCAGGTTCTGTACAGATTCTGTAGACGTCTCAGTCTTGGAGACGGGCTCATGCTGAGTGTGGGCCAGAGGGAGCCCTCCTTCAAATTCAGATATATTACGTTTATTAAGTAACTTTATTGGGTCAGCGTTGTTGTGTCGCTCATAGAGGGACTTTGTAAAGCGTTACTCAATTTCCACTCAGAAATATAATTATCTGCATTGTCTTCACCTATTAGTTTCGCCATAGGAATCTATTAAAGGCACATGTTCATTTGTAAGTGTGGTTTAATTAAAATGAAATACCTCAATCTACCAGTCAGTCTAATGAGTTCCTGCAAACTGTACACTGAAATAGGAAGAATGAATAAGGACACCTCTCCTGCTTCATAACGGAGTCCACTACAAGACCTCAATATATCTGGGTTATGACCTCATGGATGGATGGATGGATGGATATAGGCACCATCAGCCTGCAGGATGTGGTCAGACATCGAATTTCTTACACATTTTATACTCAGACAGATAATTGAGATAAAATGGAGGCCTGCCCCTTTCTGAACAGAAATAGGGGAGAAATGAATTGGGGGGAGTGGAGGAAAGGGGGATGGAAGGAGATGAGGGAGGGGAAAACAAACACAAACAGTAAAATAAAGAAAGAAATTTAATTGAAAAAAAAAGAAATAGGCCACAACCCCTGTCTCCCCCCCCCCCCCGGTGAACTCATCACTCAAATTCAAGAAAGAAGAAACTGTAGCATTTTCTGTCTGTGCTCCAATGAGCACCTTTAGACTTTCCCTGGACGCTTGCCTCACTTAAGAATCTCTGTGATCTGCACTGGAACACACACAGTAGGTGAAGAGTAACGACAAGTAAGGAAATGGGACCACCCGGTTTAGGCAAACTGGCTGAGCTGAACTTTCCAGGAAGAAGGAAGTCTAGGAGCAGGAGGGGGCACAACATGCATGTCGGATGTACGTCTCTGGTCAGGAGGGTCACTGTGCGCATGTATCTGTGGTCACATCTCTTGAAAAGGGAGAGGAATTTCTATCATTTGCAGACACTCTTGAGCTATAGATCAGGAGAAAGAAAGCTATATATATATATATATCCTGAAGAAGCAAGTAAAGATGTAGGCAATAGACCTCCCCCATGTCATTCTCTAGGGTCAGGATCCAGAACAGTAGATGCAGAGGGAATCCTATCTCCCCGTGGTATCTGTGCAAATATGAAGTGGCATGTCTGAGGACAGGGGTACTGAGTAAGAGGCAGTACCCATCTTGCCACCATTTCGTTTTGCTTTCCTAGTGCAGAGGGGTGAGGCTGATCTTGTTTGACAGTGAGAAAATATGGAAGATGGTGCACAGCCCAAGGAGAACAGGATTTGGGAGATTGCTAATTGTTATGATTCCACTAGGGAAAAGAGAGATAGAGAGAAGCTTACGAAGGCTTGAAGGATACTAATGATCATGCTGAGTTTACAATACAAAGGCTGGATTCTTGCTGACACCATTCCAATGGTATATTGGCAATGGGTAGAGGTGTGGCTTCCTCAGCAGCTCAGACGGCTTCAGGGAAGCCCAAGAAAGCCATGTGCCTAGTTTGCTAACTGATGTGCTAATTGGTATCTATATCTACCTGAAGACAAAAGGGACATGGCTTATTAGAAATGAGACACATTTAAGTCCTACACTGCACATAGACAGCATGACATGTACTCAGACGTACATCCCTTCATGGGAGCCAGCACGTTCTGGAAGCAGGAATAAAATGATCAGGTGAATTCTCCCCAAACTCAAACTACTTCCATCTTTTGCTTACACCTAGGAGTGTGGTGGTATGACCAGCTCTGCTCCTGACTGACAACTAGATCCAGAAGCAGAATCCAAAACTAACCATTAAACCTGACCAAATGCCCCGCCTACCTCAGCCCACAGGAACACCCTTGTTGCTGCAACAGGAAACAACAAGAACAATCCAAAACCTTTTTGCTGGATATCCCCCTGAGATCCACATTGCCAGCGTGATGAAGTGTAGCATCTTCTGATGTCTTAGGGCACATAAATGCCCTGATACTTATGGGTTCCTTCCTTCACAAACCTCATGAGTATAGATACTTGAGAAGTTCTAAATCCTCTGGTCGTCTCATTTCTGTCTTTGAGGAGATGAGCCTTCGTAAAATGTCCCAGACAGATTCTGACTAACGCCATTCAAAGCAATTTCTTTAAGTCTTTCTGGGTGCCAAAGGTAGCTGTTGCCAATGAGAGCAGCCTACTACTATCTCATCAAAAGGTTGCCAGAGATCAGTCTGTCATCAGAGGGACTTACCTACAATGCCAAAATAAATGAGAACAATATTCCCAGCCAATTGCTAATCATGTTCAGATACATTATCTCACTGATATGAGAAAGAAAACTTTCCCATCAAATTGTGATTCTTTTTACTGTTTTAGTTCATCAAGCATTATGTGAGTTCACATAAAACTATAAACAGAGCGAGTCCTTTAAACATAAACCACCCCTAGAGACCTCTACAAGGAGCGCTACCAGACAGATTTGCTATGCACACTATATAAAGACCAGTATTCCATGTTTTATTTGGCGATATCAATGTGTCTTGAGCTAAACTTTAAATAGACTCAGTGATTTTTATCTGAGATTTGCAAATTCATTGTAGAAAGACAGCTGGTCAACAGAAAACAAATATAGCCCCAATTCCTTCTTGGCAAGACCGAGGATGCTTAATCTGCTCTGTGAATACAGCGGAGGTGTTGCTTGGACCACTTGCGAAGGGTGATGCATGGGGAAAAGTATGGATTCTGCATCTGGAACAATACACATTGCAGTTCCATCATTTACCAACTGTGTGTCCATCTGCAAGTGATGGACTCTCTGAGCCTCTCTTCCTAGCTCATAGAGTGAGAATAATGATATCCTCTATGTCACATTTTGTGAGGGGCAAGTGAGAAGTATCAAATAAAACCTCAGAGACTAGTTCATAATTCCATGTCTAAACAATACATATATAGCAAGCTTAGACATGGGCTAAGGAGATGGCTCATTTACCGCAGAGCCCATCATGCAAGCAGAGTACCAGAGTTTGTATTCTCGGAACCCTAATAACAAGTCAAGCATGACATCAAGTATGCGTGCACATGCCCATGCTCTTCCAAAGAAAGAGTGGTTGTGCCAAAAATGTAAATGAATCCACCAACCTCTTTTGGGTGATATCTGACCCTTTATACCCCTGAAAGCCAAACTCAGGGCTCCAGGAATACCTGCAAAGGATGTTTCCAGCCCTGGGCACACTCACTTATCAACTCAGCAATGTCTGTCTCCCACTGCATTCGATTCTTTTAACATAGCCTCAGTTTTAACTTCACATGGGACACATCCTAAAAATAGCATATTGATTTTAAGTCTAGATGTACATACTATATTTCATTAACATCCCAGAAGTTCCAGCATAAACATTAGCCACTGATTTGGAATTCAAACATCCAGAGGGATGCTGAGTTAAACCACACACACAGAGAGGAGAGGGCAGATGAGGAATTCCAGGGAATGCATTTCCCTTCACTTTTGATTCAATCGTCGATAATATATTGAAAAATAAATAGCTAGAGTTTTGACTTCTTACCTGAATAAGTACAAAGAACGTGATTTGCCCTGGATTGATAGCCTTCTGTTGTTTGTGTACTTAACACGAGCAGTTTGTTAATCCTATGAATGGTATTTCTATATAGTCATGTTCACAGTCAAAAGATGTTGGAGCAGAGCTGGCGTTAATCATCACCCACAACCCCCTAAACGAATCACCTTCTCCAAGTCATCAAACAAAGGTTTAATCACATCCTCCAAACTCGCAGCTGAATAGAAAAAAATTCATGGTAAACTGGACTGAGGGTTATTTTGGGTGGCTTTTAAGCCTTGTTTTCTTTGTTGTTGTTGGTTTTTTCTAATGATGAGTAGCTAAATTTTAAAGATATTTCACAAGAGTCTTTTGCAGAGTGATAGGGAAAGGAAATGTTTTTGACGACCAAACTACTGTGGAATTGGCTTCCATTCAGGTTTACTGTGCAACCGAGAGCAAGTTCTGGCCATCTCTGTGCCTCCTCTCCACCCCTTCTGCTGTGGCTGACAATAACTTCTACACAGAGAGCAAGTAAGAGTGTTACCTAAGAGTGAACAAACCTTCCTTAGCTCCCACACACAGAGGGCTTTAGAAAGAACTTCCCTTCCTTCATCTTCAGTGCTGACTGATACGTAGCAAGAATTCTAATCAGGCTTAATAATAAAAACCTGGAGTCAGATATTAGGGGTTGAATGCTGAAAGAACAAAGAAGTCAAACAGCCAGTCACTAGTTCTTACCTCTATGAAATTCTTAGACCGAAAGGGATATCCTCTCTCTACAAGTCCTCAGACTGAATGCCTCGAGCTCCTATTTCTTCCTGTCTTATATTCCTCTCTCCAACCAGCCATATCCCTTCCTTTCTCCACCTCCCTAGTTCTGGGATTAGATGCATGTGACTCCCAAGTGCTGGGATTAAAGGTGTGAGCCACCACGGCCTGGCTCTGCTTCTCTCTCTCTTAGATTGGATCCATCTCCTGTAGCCTTGGTTGGACTTGAACTCAGAGATCCACGTGCTTTTGTCCCCTGAGAGCTGGGGATTAAAGGTGTGTGCCACCACTACTTAGCCTCTAAGGCTAATTAGTGACTCACTCCACACTCTGATCCTCAGGATAGCTTTATTTGTTATAGCACAAAGAAAATATCACCACACTGATAAGGCTAAAATACCCCTTACACATGATTGCATTGGTCACTCTTTACTTCCAATATTCATGCAATTTAACAACTAAAAGGAAGCAACAATAAAAGTGAGGAAACCTTATTGTGTGATTCAGAAGCAATTACATAAATAACCATCCTATTCCTTCCAAAGGCCAACAGAAACCGGCATGCTGAAATGCCTCACTTGACGGATTCTACCCTGCTCCCAAGATTCCAAAGTTAATCCTATCTTTATATATTTCCTTTAAACAAACAGAAAAGGGTAATTTATTCTTCCATGTGTTTTATGCCCTCATTTAAAATCAACAAGGTTTCATAAAAGCCACATCTCATCTGCCTGCAGTAACGCCTCTGTTCACATGTTGTGTGCCCCAGAAACCCAGTTCCAGATAACTTATATCCAATCTTTCGAATAAAAAATACTTTATATTTAATTTCATCAGTGTCAGATGCGACTTACCTCAGAAATCTCTCTTCTGTATTACTCCAGTCAAGTCTATAGACTATAGTTCAATATTTTGTTGTTGTTTGTTTGTTTGAAGACTCACTGCTAGCTATGTTTCTGAATAATTCCTTGCTTAGAATGGTCACACGTAAATATTCTGGAACTTCTAAATCATGATCATCTCCCAAGTGCAACACAGAGGGTCCAAGGTGCTACCTAACAAAAACACTGTCACCCCATGGTCTATTCCATGAGATATACCATTTAAGAAAAAGTCTACCCCAGGCATCCTGTTTTTTTGCTTCAGGGGATGGGGGCGGTGGCTCAGTGGTTAAGAGCACTTGCTTCTCCTGCAGAGTACTCAGCTTTAATTACAAGCACCCACACAGAGCCTCCAAACTGTCTCTAACTCCAGTGCTAGAAGCTATAATACCATCTTCTGGCCTTAAGGAGAACTGCATACACATGGTATACATACACACACATACATACATGCAGTGCAAACAATAAACATAAAATAAAAATAAATAATTATCTTAAAGAGTAAAAGAGTAAGATTCTGTCTCTATCTTTTTAATGGATACTAAAGTATTCAGGTCACTCTTTAATCAGAGCAAACACTAAATGATCTCCCACTATGAACTGTGAATAGTAATTGAATCTGTTCCATTTTATTAGCATAGTTTTATTACTAGTAACAGGTCCATGTGAGATGAATTTTATCGCTCCTTCAGGGGTAAAAAAACCAAACATAACACAAGTTAAGTAACACACACAATTGAAGTGTTGAGATGGTCCATGAGGAAGTTGAGCTTCTAACCATGACCGAGGGAAGAATGTTGCTGAATCCATAAACTATGGAAGTTCTAGGGTGAGTATGGCTCTGGCAGGCCTTGCCCTTCTCCCCATTCCTTCTACCTTGCTAAAAAAAAAATAGATTACAATTTTAAAGCTAGTCACCAAGGTCTATTCCCAGATTTGGCCACTTCCTCCTGAAGCTATCTACCAAGGTTCAGTTCTTGACGTATTGAAGTTCAACAATGGAAAGCCCTCTTTGGCTCATCTAATTAACATGCCCAGGTAAAATTAAACACCTCATCTTAACACGAGGTTTCCCATTTTACCTTTATAACCTGTCATTCGCCTATGTGCCATGTCTGTCTCCCCTCTGTGCAGAGACAGTCCTTTGTCCCTCTGGGACAAATATCTCCGCCCCCTCTCCCTTGTTGGTCCCCTTCTCCTTTGTCCTCTATCTCCTCTACTACTGCCTCCTAGCTCACTCTAACACAAACCTTCCCTCTTTCTCTCCTTAAAATTACACCTGCAAGGTCATTTGCTACTGTTTTTCTGCCTGAGTCAGAAAGCAGTCAGGTTAACTTTTCTCCCCTGCTTAATAAAGGATCTCTCTGTGAAAAGGGTGTTTATGTGTGATCTGTGCCTAATCCAGGATCTGGGAGGAAGCCCCTGTTGTGCAGGAGTCTTCCTCAGCACTTCTGTTTTTAGGGTTAACCGTTTGGCCTTGAGCAACAAATGGGTGAGTTCTCTCCCAAACAGTAAGCTCTTACATAGAATGAAACCCATTTGGATGTTTTTATGTATGTGCTGGCTTATTTGACCTTACGATGCCTCCATCTATATTTATCTAGATGACAATATTTCATTCTTATTTGTAGCGAAAATATATTAGCATTCGTGGTTTTTTGAGAGACAAGCAACAAACAGTGCAGCGAAGATGGAAAAGGAAGGTATGGCAAGGCTTCCTGACTTCCAAGCACTCCAAGGTTAGGGGACCCTTGCACAGCAGTGTGTTTTTCTGGATATTTCTCTCAGGGTCCCCTGACCATCTGGTTTATACCAAAAACAGACTGAGTGAGCTTCAATGGAAATAGGTTATAATGTATTAGAGGTGATGAGCGGTCCTCTATTGGATGCCCTTCACCAAATTCTTGTGTTGGCTGATAACACACAGGACATAGTTAATAAAGTTTCCCGAGAACTGTTCCCGTCTGATAGTAACTTCCTTGCTCATTAATATTTGAGAAGAAATGTGGCCAAAGACAGATTCACAGGCCATCACACAATCCTGGACCTTGTGCTATGGGCCAGGTGGAGCTCAGAGCCTTAGGAACAATCAGACTGTGACCAGAACTATACCCACATCTCTGCATGTCCTCTCTCCTTCTCTTCCTTCTCTTCTCTTTTCTTTTTTTTCTTTCCATCTCTTCTCCCCTCTCCTCTCCTTTCTTCTTCTTCTCTGTCTCCTCTCTCACTCCCTCTCCCTCTTTCACTTGCTCTCTCTTCGTCTCTCTCTTATCCCTCTCCCTCATTCCCATATTCCCTCATTCCCTCCCTCCCTCCCTCAACCCCTCTCTTTCCCTGCCCTCTTTCAACAGTCAGTTCATCATTCTCAAAAACACCATGTCTGGCTTTATATCTCAGAAACTTGTCCAAAGACACAGAGTAGCAAGACCCATCCACAAGACCAAGGAACTGCCTAGGGTCCCTGAACTAACAAGTATTAGAACTAGTGTGACCATCCCAGCTGTGTTATTCAGGACTGAGAGGTTTCAGGAGAGATGGAAAAAGTGTTAACTCTAGTGATAGTTATCACTATCACTTGGATTCAACCCAAGACATGCTTCCCTTTTAAGTTGATGCTTTTTAGTTGACACACCCCTGTCTTACATGTACTCAGAAGAGACGCTGTGCAGATACTCAGTAAGGATGCATCCACCATATGACGTACATGCAGAATCTTCGCAGTTCCAAGGAAGCCCTATCCAAAGATACATTCTTCACTAGGAACTGTAAGCGAATTGGGGATTCCGTGATAACTCTGGTAAGGTTTAACAGGATGTGTTTCATTAGGCTTGTCTGAGAAGAGTGGCTGTGTATTTTATCACATGTTCAATGAATCCTTGACATCATTCCGGTTAAGAATCACGATCCAAGAGAACATGGCTCTTATCTTTCGATTAAATGCAACAGGGTGGCTGTACTGATGCCCCATAATTACTGGTCTCAATAGGAAATGACTCCCAAGAAATGATAAAACATTCACCCCTGGGCTAAGCAGTATCCTGGGGAGCAGTCATCAGCTCGATGGCTCAGTCTGCCCTACTCTCAGTCCTGGTGATGAACTGTGAGCTGTGCTGGAGTGTCTTTTCTACTGAACTGCAACTTGAAAGACTTTTACCTCTATCCTTCATTCCCTCCCTCTCTCCAGATTCCCAGTCTCTGTAAATATTTTTCATCTCGGCCTTCATGTCTTCTTTTATAACTCACTAAACCCAATTAGCAATATTCAGGATCCCCTTTCTCATTCCATGTTCTTCTTTTTATTTATTTGCTTAGGTTGCTAACTTTCATTCCTGTTCTCTCAAGTAATGTCTGCCTATGGCTTAATTCTACATATGAATCCAAGAACTTTTCTTCCTGATCTTTCTGATAAATCTCTACTTACTTACAATGTATATGGACAGTTTCAGAGATTTCACATTACTTTTTCAAAGAGAGTTCATCATCCTCCGCCTCTTAAAACCTTTGCTTTTGGCCCGTATGTCCCCCAGTCGAATTCAACAAGTTCATGTGTCAGAATAAGTTAGTAACCCCGTCCACCCTCCTGCAATGTGTATTGAGTCATCTAGCAAAGCCCTCAGAGCCCACCGACTTGGCATGTCTCCAGTTCTTTCTACCGCCTCCATCCCCACTACCTTGATTTGTGTTGGGACATTTTTGCTTCCATGTGCCCTATAATTCCACATCCAACCACTGTCTCTGGCCTCTATACCGCCTACCTTCTCCCTGCGCATTTTCTACACTGTAGACAGAATGGAAAACTTTAAGGACAGAATTTAGCGCTATTTCCTCACTGTAAAATTTTCCCGCAACTCACATTTGGATCCAGATAAAACTAAATTCCCCTATAAGATGCCCACATCCCTGTTTGGCTCAGTGTGTGCTTAACTATCTACCTTTCTTTCTTCCCACCCTAGACTCAAACCTCCCCCAGGTACTTCACACCCATTCACCCCTCAGTGTGCAGTGCCCTATGCAAATCCTGGTCCCAGCACTGGCTTTACCTTTTATCTGAAACACCTTCTATCTCCATACGCCATGTTTGTCTATCTATAATCAACCAACCATTTATGTCCTCTCTTAGGTGTCTCTCCTTCCCAGAAGCTACCTGCCTGGCCTAGTCATGACTGAATATTATCCTTCTAACCTAGACTCATAGCACATCCTTGAAAGAACCACTTCTGTGGTTGACCTACTCTGTTCTGTGATTTCTCCATTCTGTTCCTTTTCATAGTCTGTGCACTTCTTAAGGAAAGAAACATTGTCTTTAGCCCACTAAGCTTCTTGGACAGAACAGGGGCCATAAAGTGTTCTTAGAAGATTTATGGGTAATAGATGAGTTATGGGGTATTCAAGTTCCTTCACTGCACAAGTTGGGACAGTTACCCCCGGGAGGTATGAGAGCCCTGCTTGAGGGACATAGTTGATTTGTTTCAGAGTCAACACTAGATCACCTGTTTTAGACTTTAGAGAGAGAGAGAGAGAGAGAGAGAGAGAGAGAGAGAGAGAGATACAGATAGCCAAAGCCAGGACTTTGTACAAGAGTGACAAGCACCATACCACTGAGCAACATCTCCAGTACTTATATTTAAGTTCTTATTCATTTTTTTCTCTATCAGGTTTCTCATAGAGGATGACCCCAGATACTCGGCTCACTAAAATGTACTGGTCCAAGAAGAATAAACTTCTAGACATAAAAAAAAGTCATACACTCAAGTCAAAGCTGAGGTCAAAGGAATTTAACCAACATTGGAGAGAGAGGTACTAGTATGTCAATGCAGCCTCCACGGGAGCCTTTCCTTGAGTCTTTCCAGGAGATGCATCTGACTGGAAGAGGTCGCCAAGTCTGAATCAGAACCATCTTTGCCATTCCAGTCACAGTTCATGTCCAATAGAGACAGCAAAATGCTCCCTCAGAGGCACACAGGTGGCTCTGCCTCTGGAATAGCTACATGTCCAACATTCAGTACCCTTATCAATCTCTCATAGCTGGAGACTTTGATCTCAGAAACTGTGACATCACTTCACCTAACACAGACTAGAAAGTTGTCAGGGGAAAAGAAACAATTTCCCTATGTTGTGAAGCCAAACAAAGAAAAACTGTAACTTTGACTAAATTAAACTGTAACTTTGACATCAAAGACTGGAGAGAAAAAATGCCTGAAATATAGTATGAATATAGTACGAATATAGTATGAATGAGCACAAGCAGCCGGACCCTCCAGGGAATGCCAAGTTAGGGCCTCATCCAACAGGGTCTCCTCTGGGTTTCCATGTCTCATGAAGCATTTAGTCTGAGTGGTCTTGGTGTCCAACTGCCAGGACATGCAGTGTACATCAGAGGGTTGTAACCTGTAATGATTATTGGTTTAATTTTTAATCTATTATTCAGAATGTCATTGTTTATCTTCTGCATCATTCTAAATGTTGGGATCATCATTTACCCTAGAGTCTAGAAATCTTGTACTCCTTCATATATTTGTTCACTCGACAAACATGGACTCATCTCGCATCAGGAAAGGACCTGTTGTTCTTCTGGGAGTTCCCAGAAGCCAAAGCTATTCATGAATCCATTTATTCAATTATGCACACACTGAGCACACCTCACTTGAGAGAATTTGTTCTACCAGTGGGAGTCCCATGGTGAACTTTTTAAAGTACTGCAGGGAAAGATAGGGGAAAGAAGAGATGTCGTTCAGAAGTAGGTGACAAAGGGTGGACTAATTTTCTCATAAGGAGACGCTGTAGCTGCCGCCAAAATAAGTTGCAAATGAACATTTGCTTATGGAAGAAAAATGGATCCCAGGAGAATGCATCTCCGCAGACTGCTGGATATGATCAAGATGGCCAGAGGTTAAAAATGAATATTGTGACAGGTGGGGACACTAAGAGAGACTATTATGAGGGTCTAACTTGTGGTGGGAAAAGGTTAAAATTTGGAGAAAGGTTTTCGGCTCTGGGTTACAAAAACACAAAAGGGCTTTCAATTCAATTTCAATTTTCCAACCATCAAGCCGGCTGCTGTGTACAGAGGCTCACCAGGGAGGCCAGCGTGCCAACTCAAAGTCAGATTGATTAGTTCAGGTAAAGGGTGAAAGGACCAGACCCAGAGTGATTGTAGTGAGTCTTGGAAGATAGCCAGGAAGACAACTGTGTCCCTTCTTTCCTTTTCCCTCACTGGTCCCCAGTCCCAACAGTGCTCCATTCGGACATTTGTCTGAGAGATGAAGCGGTATGGCCAGGTCTCCGGCACCATTATTACACGACTTGCTACCTCCTGCTAATTGCATCCTGGCTCCAATGGTCCAACTACAAACAACTCTTACCTGCCAGGTTACCTATCAGGCCATGCTATGCTTCATTTGATGTAGCTTCTCTAATCTATCCTCCACTCTGTAGCTAGAGAGAAAAGAGCATTCTGCACAACTACTGGTCTTATTATGGCTTCCCATGACCTTCAAAGTAAAGGGAACACTTAAGAGGCTGGTGTGCAGACTCTCAGTGACGTCACCTCTCTCTGCCTCACCAGACTCCATGGGCAACACTTTACCTCAGCCCAGCTTCATACTCACTTCCTGGCACTTCTTCTTCCGTTTGCATGTCACCTCCTATACCCTGCTTGTTTTCCCTCTGTTCTCCACAGAGATATTCTTTCAGACCTGAGCTTAGATCTCTTCTATTATTTAAAGTCAACCTTGACAGTCTCTTCCAGGAAATGGGTAGAAGGCCATGTCCCCTGACTCATAACCTGAACCTGACCTGGTTCATTCTTCTCACTTCCAATGTTTGATATCTAAAACAAATGCTAAGTTTATTACCAGGACCTTGCCCAGTTCCTGATGGAACTTCCAGGTCTGGCATGTGGAAGGACAGAGAGCAGGAAATTTTGCATAAACTCTACACACCCAATGATAAGGATCCCACTCAACCCACACCAAGGGTGGGGGGGTCACAGAGACTGATTCATCTTTGGGGGCGGTGCGATCATCCTCTACTACAACTCAGAGACTGCTGTGTAGTCACCTAAAAATGGTTCCTGTTTCAGCAGAAACATTCAGCATTGCTGATCATCCATGGTCCAGGAAATCCAAAAGCATTAGAGATGGCACAGATTTCACTAACCCTCTCAGATAATATCAGAGTTCATATATGCACCTTCCAGCTGGTTAAATAAAGGGCTTCCTGCAGGATAGACATTGCAGCAAAACATTTTACCTGGGGAGAGGTGGTCTAAGGTATCCGAAAAATTCCAAAGGCCAAAGATCATGTTCAACACCTTACCTTGACAAGGAAAGGAAAGACTCCTGGTGTCAGTGGTGTCATTAGGCTTTGAAGTGTAGAGTTTTGGACAAGTTCTAAGGTTTGATGGAAAGGATAGATGGAGAGCCAGAGACAGAGGACCACAGATGAAACCTCGGAAAAGAGGGCATAGGTCAACGTATACGAGTGCTGAAAGACAAGTAAGTAGGGCCACTGAAATCCTCCAGGCCAATTATAGATAATGGAACCAAGGTCTGAACATGGGCGGGTAGGTCAAAAGTCCTATAAACAATGTCAGAAGTAGAACCCATTCTTGAATCAGAACCAGAACCACAGCTAATTGGACTCCCCTCCCTCATAGATTCTCACATCTCACATATAACCATAAGGTGTTCTCTCTCTCGTTTGCTCTCTCTCTCCCTCTCTCCCTCCCCCCTTCATCAATCTCAATGTCTCTTTTGTAGATGCAATACAGGAAAGAAATGGATTTAGGGCATTTAAAATAATTCCGGAACCTTCTATAATTGGCAACTATATTTTTCATTGGGAAGTCACATGCCATTTTTCTTACTTTACGTCTTCTGAGCCAATCTGGGAAGGTAACCATCATTATGATATCTGACAGGGAAGGCAAGTGGCTGAGGGAATAGAATGATTTACTGAAGGTCACAGAGAGCTAACAAGAAGAGGAGGCAGGGCTTTGGAGTGCATCTCATCCAAGACTGTGCAATTAAGCTCAGGGATGTTGCTCATTTTCTGGAAGAAATGAAGTAAAAGAAAACATGTGCTAATGCTGAGTACTTTGTGGGTCATGGGAAGGTGTTTTTTTTTTCTTTCTGCACTGCTATTCCTAAGTGTTCAGCATCAACTGTGAGTTTGATGTCAACAGTCATATGCTACAAATGAGGAAACTGAGATCAAAGGGGAGTCTAGCACCCTAATTCTCAGTCCTCCTAGAACCTGTGTCCAGTCCTAGGCACTCTGAAGTCTGTTTGTACAGTTTCCCATTTTATGAAAGTCATTAAAAGAGTTAAATGGAAAAAAACAGAAATACATTCTAAATGTAACACATCCTATCTGAAACACTCAGCAAATGTTATATGAAAGCCATTTAGCACCAGACTACAACAATTCTAAAGTGTCCCTGGAAAAGAAATGAATGTTTTGAGACTAAGTTTGTGCCTGTGGTACCTTTCACTCTGCTTCAGTGGGCTGACCCAAACAATGCATCGCAGACTAGCAAACATCACTCAGGCTTGCTGCATCCCGAGACAGGAAGGTACCAGGAACAGACTTTGTGGTACCTCTTCCGGGACATGTGGTCAGGTTGCTGATAAAGTCTATTCTCTCACTCAGCACCATTCACCATAGGTTGTGGGGCCACCAGGAAGGCCGGGTAGGCAGAAGCCTCTGCCCTAGTGAAGCATAGTGTCTAGAAGCAAAAGACGTGTGTATACAAGCAATGACACAGCACACTCTTCCTGTCACAACAGGTACAGAATGTCCTGTTGGGAAGGCTCCAGGTATGATGGAGCCTTTTTGGTCCACAAAAAGAAGAAGAAAGTGGGGAATGGTTACTTTCTGCAAAGACACCAGCATGGGCCAAAGCAGAAGCACAAACAAGCAGAGAAGGGCAGAACACCAGGCCTGGCTCCTTTCAGAGATTACAGTTCCCTCAGCAGTGAAATCAAACTGTCCAGATTTGGTCAGGTTCATCAAATAAATCTGGCATTACAGAACGGAGCTGGATTTGAAACAATTGCAGCTCACAAAGAACCCACAGTGTGTGCGGCATTTAAAGGAATCCTCACTTTTTGCAAATACCTCTCTGCGTTCTCCAATGTTTGGTCCACTCTGTGCTACACAGAACTCACTGTTTGGACAGAATGGAGCACCACCTTCCACGGCAGAGCTCTTGACCTTCAGCAGCCATAAACAAGGAGGACATGCAGTGTTTACCCAAACAAAGCCCTCTTTATATTGCCCAGGTATCTCCAGAACAAGACAGTATTCCAGCCATGACTCACTGAGGAGTATTTCCACTCCTTCCATAGGTGATATCTATGTCATGCTTTGCTAATCTGAGACTTGTTCTTTAGAAAATGATGCTTTTCTTAAAATTGTATTAGTCATCAGACTTTAAAATCCTTCCCCATTTGTACCCTCTCCCATTACATTTGGTTGTTAGGAGAGCCTACCAAACTCCAAGGGTTGCTAGTATCCCATTCTATAGATGAGGAAAGTCCCAACTAGGTAGGAGCAAGTCAAGGTCATACAACAGGTGTATGATATAAACAGAGTTCAGACCCATTTCTGACTCCAGACTCTTGCCCTCTTTCCTCTACATGACAATGTACCATCTCCCTATAATATACTGTCCTCCTTGCGGCATAAATTCCCAGATGAAAGACTGGTCAGATCACATCCTCTTGGGTAACATAACCACATCATAAATTAAAAGCCCAATTAAAGAACATACCCTTTTAACTGGGTCTTACCACAGTCCCCTGAGGCTAGGATATAAAAAGAGAACCCTCTCACAGTCAGTGGCTACCCGTCCTGGAAATTCTTTAGAAATCTGCTCAACTCTATGAAGAGGTTTTTGACTCAAATTATCCATCGAACACGACGTTCTTCCCATTGGGTCTTTTGGGGTTCTTCTCCCAACTGAACTGGGTGAAATCATGTGCCAAAAAAGCTCCAGCCCTCTCCCTGGCCCAGAGATGCAGTTAACAGTCCATCATACAGTGTAGATACCAAAGTGAATCCAGAGTTTAAAATAAACTTAACATTCAGAGCATTAGAACCCAGTGGAAAACATTGTCCCCTAGTTTATATTAGGGGCTGAAGTGGGGTTCTCCTCTCTAGCTGTCTGAAAATGGGATGGTTTGTCAGTGGCCAGGGCTGGAGGGTGTCTCTGAACACCATCCAGTTTTGGTTTTGTTGGCATCAGGGAGGGGGGAAAAAGTAGATGAGGAGGATGGGAGGAGAGTCTCTTCCTAACGCTGGTTGAAAATCTTATTTCTCTTACCATCTGATCCGCCGATGATCAAAGCATCTTATCTACAGCACAGTAAACTCTTGGGGTACTCCTTGGTCCTCACATCTTCAGAGTTACTACTACCTTGACTAAATGTCTCCTGCAGTGGTTGTGTTTAAAGCTGGTTTTACCTATGAAGAGTTGTTGTGTGATATGGTCCCTTTCTGTACCACAACTGAACTACATTGCATCCCACCCCCAAAAGAGAAGGTCTCTGAGTCCGCTGCCCCACATAGAACAGAGACCGTAACCCCCTCCATCTCAACAAGGTCTTTTGAGCTTGCTCTGGGTTCAGTGGCTCAGGGGACTTGAACAGACAGGTCTAAATGAGCCCCCGGGGAACCACTTCATTCATTCAGTCACATCAATGTTCCTTCTTGTCCTCTCAAGACTTGCCCACATGTGGGGCAAGATCAGAGGACAGAGATATCTGGGAGAAAATAGAGAAAGATAAAAACACATTTCGCGGCAGAATCCTCACTTAGTAATCGAAAGCCATCCAACTAGCATCCACGCTTCCAGAAACGTCACTGCCACAAAGGAGAGAGTTTTACAGCTGGTGACCCCAGAGCGTTCTCACCTACCTGTCTCCCACTGCAGGGCTCTCTCTCTCACACACACACCTTCTAGGGCCCAGTTCCAGCTCTGGTCCCGCTCTCTTCTTCTCACCTTCTCCAGCAGCCAACACTGGCAGCGACCGTGGGCGGACCGAGGAGTCCACGGCACCTGCGAGCTGTGTCTCAGGTCTCCACTGTGAGGCTGCCTGGAGGAGGAGCAAAAGGATGCTGCCCTCGCCGCCGCTGCCGCCGCCGCCGCCGCCACTGCCGCCTTGGTACTGATGCGGTTGCTATGGTTATGGAACTCCGCAGCTGCCCCCTCTTGGTGCAACAGCTGCCCGGCCACCGCGGCCTCCTGGCAGCCCCAGCTAAGGTGCCCGAGGCAAGGTTGTGAATGTGGTTAAGGGAATTCTTCCCCCGCCTGAGAGAAGAATGAGAGCCTGTACTTGAGCCCTGGATGAGTCTCTGGGCTTTGCTCACCTCAGCGCCCTTGCGCTTCTCCTTCCCCCACCGGGACCTAAGCCCAAACCTAAGCACCACACAGCGCGCGCTCAAGGCCTAGAGAGCCCTCCCTGCCGCTCGGCTCTGCTCCTGCAGCCTCTGCGCACCGCGGTAGGCTGTGCGACTGGCTGGGAGGCGCCGCTCCTATCCCCCACCCCTGTCCGCCAGGAGAGCCTAGACGCGCCAGGCTGCCCTGAGGCCAAACCCCGCCTGCTTGCAGGCTCTCCTGCCAGCCCGCCCAGCCTGTGGAGGGCGCAAGACGCTGGGCCAGAGAAGTCCGGCCCCAAACAGCCCAAGCTGGTCAGGAGCATGCTCAGTCCCCAAGCAGGGACTGTCCTCTAGAACCAAGACTGAGATGCAACTGGGAGGTTCCTTTTAGACCCCAAGGGGAGAGGGTTATTAAACTTGGGAGAAGTCAGGGGAGGCAACAAGTACATGCTGAAAGGTTAAAAGTGCCAAGTGATCCATACCACCACTACTAAATATGTAATGATCATTAGTCAACAACTCACCCATTATGTGCAGACGTTCTTCATACTGAACACTGGAGGTTTAGAAGTGTGCTAATTTGCTCCACGGAGAACATGAGAACAACGGGGAAAAGATAAGGCAACTCCCATCTGCTGGCCATCCTTCAGCGAGTAGTTTGCCTACGAATGCATCATCCCACATGACTGTGTCAAGAAGTTTGTGTGTCCTACTTGTTACAGGAAACAGAGAGCCTTGGAAGTGGAACCAGGGCTGGTACGCGGAGGTTCAGTGTTCTATTAGACTAGGGCACGCTAACTCACACCAGCTAGAAAAGCGGATGGGAACAAGAGGGCAATGAGGGAAAGACACTTGCAAGAAGGTGGGAGTACAATCAAAGGTGATGGTGATTAACCGGGAAGATCATTTCCAGATTGAAAGGGGCAGGCAAAAGCCCCACAACTAGACAGACAGGACTGTCCCATTTTGATTGTTGGCTTGCCTGTTTGTATTCACAAGGGACATCCAGTAAGGCTAGATCAGAGGGAGCCAGGGAAGGTGAGACATCAGCTAGATTCACACCAAGGACTGGGACTTAGACCTGACCTTGAACACAATGGGGACACTAAAGGCATTTACGTGGGGAAAAGGCTCGGTCATCATGTGAAGAAGGCTGCCTCTTTGGCTACTGCAGCAGTAAGTTACTGCAAACGGGTTATTGTGAGGGGGCTGTTGGCACAGAGTCCAGGACAAATGACCCATCTGCTTTGCTGATCCTCCCCGTAGTATCTAGCCAAGCATGGAACAATACACACACAAGTAAATACTGGGAGGATGGCTAATAAAGGAATATTTATTTCTCCATCAGGGAAATGCTTGCCTTTCTTTTGCAAATATTTGTCCTTGAAATATGATTTAAATCAGGTGACAAATATTTTGCATTTCAGGTCTTTGCAACCTTACTTTTGAAAGGCAAGGCAAGCCTCCGATGTGTTTCTTTCTCTGCACTGATTGGTCCCCAGCAGAGCAGGTATGCTGCAATTGTTCCCTTGTATGGGAACATCCTTCAAACATCTAGATTAGAAATCTCTATGATAGGTTAAGTGAAAAAAGCATAGTGCAGAATAATGTTTCAAACGGCTTAGCTCTCCTGAATCAAGGAGAGAAACAGTCAGGCAAATCTGTGTTTTCCTTGTCTTGTATTGTCATAGAAATACACTGGGGGAAGGGGCCAGGTAAGAAACTTGGGGAAATAGCCAAGGCCAGGAGAAAATTGAATGGAAAATTTGGAGTGGGAATGAGACTTTTCATGTACTCATCTGTAAAACATATTTTCATCGTGAGAGAGAGGATCCCATAAAATCAAGCCTAGTCTCAAACTTTCTGTGTTGCCAAGGCTGGTCTTGAACTCCTGATCTTCCTGTTGCTATCTTCCAAGGGCTGGGATTAGAGGCATGAATTCTGTAAAACTTGTTTAATTTTTGAGGAAAAAAAATTACATAGATTGCCTGTACATATGCAAATGACACATGTTCCAATCAGACACATCACCAAACCTACCCCTGTCCCATTTGTGACAAAATGGCAATATAAATTACTTTTATGAAGCTCTTCCTCTTAAAACCATACCCACTGATCAGCCATTATGACACTATCAGTCTTTTGGCTGGAGCGATGGTTGATAGCATCTGGGTTCAGTCACCCTCTGTCTTATAGCTGGGTCTATCCACTTCCTTTTTTATTCATCTTCTTTTTTTATTGATTTTTATTGCTACACCACTTCTTAGATGGTACATTTGTTTAATTTTAATTGTTAACTTGACACAATCTAAAAACACCCGTGAAGAGAATATAATGAAAGATTGTCTAGATCAGGAGGATTATCTTGATTATGTTAATGATGGCGGGGAGACCTGTTCACTGTGGGTGGCACCATTGCCTAGGCAGAGGAACATTTATTATTCTCAACTACTGACTGTGGATGACTTCATCAACTCCCTCAAGCTCGCATTGCTGTGACTTCTATGCTATAATGGGCCATAGCACGGAATTCTGTGCTGAAATAAGCCCTTTTTCCCCTAAGTTGTTTTTGTCCAGGTATTTTAAAGCAACAAGAGATGAAACTAAGACAATTGCCAGGCCCTGACAACCAGACAATGCAAAAGGCCTCTAAGGAAAAGTCACTACAAGGTCTACAGTGAAACTCCCTAGGAATTAATCTAAAGTAGAAATTATAGATGCTGCTATTTGCCTTTCTCAGGGATGAGTCCCAGCCCCACCCATCGAATCATAGATGCCAGAGACCTCCTGGGCTCCTAGGCACCCTTCTCCTTGCTTTCTTCACCTAATAACATCCATTAAGTACAGCTGTCAGTTCCACAATATGCATGTTTTTCCAAAATCATCTATGGAGGAGGCCAGTGAGAATTCTGAATCTGGTTCATCAGGGGCTATGGTTACAAAGTATGTAGAGAAACAGGGGTAGCCTCGGCTTTATATTTAGAGGTAACCAGCTGGATTGAATACAGGGAGACTGATTCCATGACAGGTGTTGCACTCGCCAATCCGAGGGCTGATAAAGGATCAGAGAATTGTAACAGTCCCTTTGAAGGGGTGAGCATCAAAATATGCAGTCTGGGATGTGAGAGACAAACATTTTTGCTGAAGTTGACTCTGGGGTTTAGGATGAGGGTTTTCTCCCATAAAGAAGCAAAGGTGGCTTGAGATTCTTGTGAGTGAGCAAAGAATCCATGAAGAAGAGGCCAGCATCATCCCTGGTTGGGAGGCACGTTTCCAATAGTGACACCCTGTGGTACTGAGAAGCAAGTGTCAGGAAGAGCTCTCAGACAACACACTACATCTGTGTGAAGAAAGCCAGAAGGTCTTCTCTTAGAAATGAACAAGCCTCATGGTTTAGGTCAGACTGGGAAGAACAAGACTGCCCCCCAAAAAGAAACTTCTGGAGTGATTTTATGTCTGTGAGTGTTCTGCCTGCATGGATGTGTGTGTACTGCATGGATGTGTGTGTACTGCATGGATGTGTGTGCACTGCATGGATGTGTGTGCACTGCATGTACGCCTGGTGTCTACAGAGGTCAGAGGTAGGCTTCAGATCACGTGAAAATAGAGCTAAGGGCGATTCTGAGCCGCCGTCCAGGTGCTGGGAACTGAGCCTGGGGCCTCTGCAAGAGCAGCCAGTGTTTATGATCATTGTGTCGTCTTTGCTGGGCTTGTGAATGAAATTCTTAAGGAAATAGTCTCTGTTTTATCTTTCCTTCTCCAACTCACATCGCAGTGTGGAGAACATGCAAATGACACTGAAGAGATGTAGGACAGTATTTGAATAGATTTAAGATTTATTTTTTCTCCCAGTGTGGTTTTCTTGCTTGTCAATACACGTAAGCTAGTTTTAAAAACATGTAGGTCTTTCTGACAGTTGTGCAATGGCGATGTCTGAACAGTTGACTAAAAGACTGTTTGCCATGTTTGACATGGAGTTTGGAGCAGACCTAGGAGAGGCGACTCTTTAAGCTCTGGGGAAACTCTATCCACATGGCAGTTCAGCCCCAGAAATCTTCTTTTAAAATCATGTATTAATTTTTGTCTCATGTATGTCAATGTTTTGCCTGCATTGCGTATATGCACCATGTCTGTTCCTGATTCCCATAGGGCCTGAGGAGGGCTCCAGATCCTATAAAGCTAGAGTCCCAGATGTCTGTGTGCCACTGGAACGGAACCTGGGCCCTCTGCAACACTGCCAAGTGCTCTTAACTGCTGAGTCATCTCTTGTCTTGAGTCCACATTGTGTTAACCACATGCTACAATCCAGGCTTTCTCTGGGGTTTGTAACAGTGATCATAGCAGGCACATTGGGGAGTGCTTCCAGGGCACCCGCACTATCCTAGATATTATGTCTAATCTCATGGAGCCATTACAGTAATTCTGGGAGATCCCTGTGATGAGAAAACTTAGCAAGATGGTAGACTTAGTTGAGTTCACACAAGTATAGTAGCTAGGTCGGGATTTGGATTGTGAGTCCAAAGTCCTTATCATAGCATAAGCACCATACCGCGCCTCCTGCAATTTATTTCCACTTTCCGTAGAGTTTCTAGTCATACATTATCCAGGTGTCTTATCAGTATTCTGCAACACAGTGCTCTCAACCTCAGCGTCCTTAAGGGTTGCATCCAGGTGAGCCTTAGCCCCAATGGGTCTCCTGTGCCCTGTAGGATGTCCAACAGTATTCCAGACATCATCCTTCTATATGCTTGGAGAACTTCCAGCCCGTCATCACGACCAGCCTCCAGCAACTGACAACTGTCCCATAAAACTAACTGGGAACTCACTTACAGTACAAAAAACAGAAGTGAGATGTCACCTCCCATGTGTACAGAAAGAAGGCATAACATCAGCACATCTGCGTAAAATCATCTCCTCTTTTATCTACATGACTGAAAACAAAATGTTAAAGAAAAGCAACTGGCAGGATTCACCCAGAGTAGGCCTGGGTTACACTCCTGAAATCCCCTATGAAGCTCCAAAGAACAATGACACATCAGACTGCACCCTAGTTAGATTTTTTTTTTCCCAACTTGATTCAAGCCATGTTCAACTGGGAAGAGGAAGTTTCGATTGAGAAAGTACCTATGGGACAATCTAAGTCTGTGGAGGCAATTTCTTTATTAATGACTCTTTGTGGGAGGGCACAACCCACTGTGGTCCTAGGAGGTGTAGGAAAGCAAGCTGAGTAAGCCATCAGAAAGAAGCCAGTAAGCAGTGTGTTTTCATGGTCTCTACTTCAGTTCCTGCTGCTTCCAAGTTCCTGCCTTGCGTTCCTAATCTGACTTCCCTTCGTGTGGACTAAACCTGTAAGTTGAAGCACTTCCCTGAGTTGGTTTCAGGCAGGGTGTTTATCACAGGAATAGAAAGCAAATTAAGACAGACCATGAATGTTGATGAAGTGACCGTCATTTTCAATCACTGAGACTTGAGTGTACTTGTATACGTGTCATGGAGTAGCACATTTGAATAACATTAACAGAGAAACAGACTTCTAATCACCCATAAGCTATCTTAAACCCACACTCAGAGTTTCCATGACCACGGCATGTGAGAGGTTCCGTGGTTTGCCATCTAATCCTCTCATAGGAGAGGAATCTGAGGCGCAGCTAGCCAATAGAGCTAAAAAGCGTGGCTTCAGGATCTATGTACTTGACTCCATTCTGACAAACCTTTATAAATGTCTGCATAGTGGATAGCTGGTAAAATTCAAAGCACATGGTTTGTGTATTTATCATACTTACCAACACCCTTTGCTTTACTATTGAGAACACTTTGGCAACCTAAACAAGAGCTGCTAGTTGGAAGCAAATCATTGGTGTCATTGAGAATATCTGCAACTTTGAAAACCAAAGAAAAAGTTCTTTTGAGTGGACAGTGAGCTCCATTACAAGCAAGCATCTTAAGTATGAGCTCATGAAGCCGTTTGCAACTCCACAAATAAAATTATATATAATACGTTATATATACATATATTATGAAAATATATCTATGTTCCAAGCTTGATGAATCATTCCATTAATGATGGTAGCACTTTGGGGACAAATTCTTCCTTTTATAAAGAACACAGCCTTGGGAGTTGTCCAGGGCATTCTCACTTCTGATCCAAGCGTTTGGAACTGCAATAATGTTTCTGCCTGCAGAAACTCCAGGCCCGGGTCCAAGGCATAGCCTCAGTAAATTATAAAGCAGGAGGAAGGTTTATCATGAACCCAGTGTTTCTTTTCTCCTTATTTCTGAGACTTGTCTTTCCTCTTTGTAATAAGATATGAGCCCTTTCCCTGTAGGTGGTCTGGGACTTTAAATGTAACGATGGCATACAGCTACCCTACCAGGAAGCTGGCACCTAATAGACTCCTGGAGTATCTAAGGACAGTTCCTTCCAGACTCTGTAATCTTGTTTTGTCCTCTTCATTGCAAGGATTTTATAGTCCACCATAAGTGATAAAACAACCTCCCAAGGATAATGCAAGGGTTTCACATCTTATGCAGCTCCACCTCTGCTAGTAAAGTGCTCAGTAACTCTTCGGCCCTGTTTCCTTAACCCTATAACTGGCAGTTCTCTTTAGATGAATGCTAAGTCCCTGCTATTGGGTAGTCTGCATGGTACTGTGCACTATCCCCTTCCTACCCCATGCTTTGCTGCCTGGAATAGAAACACTTCAAGTTCAACTCAAAATTTAACTTAAATATGTTATTCTCATTTGAGATCATTTTCTTCTCTCAATCAAATATAACCAAGTGCATTTTCTAGAAGACTTTTAAAGAATTAAACAGACCAAATATATAAGAATATACACACCCATATTATTTATTATACCTGCAAACTATTATGAATTTTGTACTATGTCCTATGCTTTATACCTGAAATAAGTGTGTCATGTAGAATGTATTTTGGTTAAAAGAGTGATGCTGTATGTGTGCGTCTTTGCTTTTTCTTTTACCCTGCCTGTGTTTCTGTGAATCAGTCAGACTGCCATGTTAACGGCTCACTCTTTGCCCTCACTGCGTACTATTCGATTCTGAGCATCCTGCATACCTCACTCACGAGTGTCTGCAGCCAAGGGATATTTGTGCCATGTGGATGCACACCAGGCCCCACTGTGTCACTGGAAATGCTATTTTTGTGTGTGCCTGATGTCTCATCTATACTTAGGAAGACAATTGCTGAGCTAAGGGAACACACACATGTCCCTGTGTGCTGGCTAATTCCACATCACTTTTTACAATTGCTTTATTTTATACTCTCTTCAGCAGGATCATGGATCCCCAAAGCACTGCGTCCTCACCTTGCTATGATCATGCTCTGATTTTTTTTTAAGTTCAATAAACGAGAAATGCATTTTGATTCAGATATTTAGTGTTTTCTTTATTTTTTTAAAAAATTTCTGATTATAAATAATACCAGGTCTTTATCTGTACTTTCTGGCCATTTGTGTTTCCTGTTCTCTAAAATGTTCACTGATTCTTACTTTTGGATCATTTGTATTTTCCCTGTAAATCTTTAGGAATTCTTCAGTTACTGATGTAATTTCTCAGGTTTAGGTGTTCACATACCTTCCCAGAACACTAGCTTTTGCTTGTCCAAGACTTCTCTTTTGTTTTTCCATGGTTTCCTTTTGTTATTTGTTTGTTATTTGAAGTTTCCCCTCCCGCCTTTCCTGCCAGTTCCTCCCCTCTAACACACCCACCCATCCTTTCTCTTTAGAAAAGGGAAGAGCTACCATGAATATCAGCCAGTCATGGCATATAAACTTGCAGTGAAATAGGCACCTCCTCTCCTGTTAAGGCTGGACCAGGCAAACTGGTGGGAGGAAAGAGTCCTAAAAGCAGGCAATAGAGTCAAGGCCAGTCCCTGGTCCACGGTTTCTTAATGAATGAGCTTCTTGGTATTGCTAAAGCCGGGCTTGTGTACTTTGTCCTGGTTTTCTTTGTTTGTGCTGAAGCTTCTTGAGACCATTTTCTATATTTAGAATGCTAAAATCCCAAGCACTTATATCGTGTGTGTGTGTGTGTGTGTGTGTGTGTGTGTGTGTGTGCGCGCGCGCGCACGCGCGCATAGTTAAATATTATCCATCAGCCTTTGTCTTTCACCTTTAAAGTCTTCTATCCAATCAAGCAGTGAGGTCATTCAATTGACTCTCACAGGGATCATGTTTTCTAACACAAGGAGGTCAACTCAGTGATCCCTGTTTTCTCTGTTGTTATTCAGTACTTTCCTTCTGGGAAGATGCCACCTTTCATGACACTCCAGTATTATACTGGGCTTTGCTTTCTAGGAAGGGCTTCCAACACAACTGGCTCTCCTTGGAGGGCATCTGTTATTTCTGACCACACAGAGCAAGCAGGGATTCTGGAAGGAGAGGATTTCTTTATATTTTTAGAAGAAATTTGATTAGGTTCATGCTGTTCAGTTTTTTGTTCATTGAAATTTTATTGAGTCTACGAAGTAATTAGGGGTGACCACCACGTTTATGAAAATACTTATATATATGTGTGTGTGTGTGTGTGTATGTGTGTGTGTACATATATATGGCTATATGTATTATATATTTAGACTCCTATACAATAATATAATTTTTTGCTTTATCCATTTGGATATTTTTATTTCAATGTAAGAACCATATATATACATATATATGTATATATGTGTTGATACTTTATTAATTCTTTATTATCACACAAAAGGGAGTTTATATACTTCATTTTTATGGATCCTTCTCATTTGTCTCCCTCAGCCTTTCCTTGCCACCCCCCACTTTTGCAGCGTGCCTTGTGTATTCTGCTGACTTATTTCTCCCCCCAGGATCTCTTTCTCTCCACTTGTATTCCACCACCACCACCACCACCACCACAGACAAATGTAAAAATTAAAATCTTGGCACTGCATCTGTCAGGAAATGCACAATGTTTGTTTTTTTTGAATCTGGGTTACTTCTCCCAGCATCATTTCCTCTTCCATGGTTTGTGCTTTAAAAATATGTCCCTTTAAAAAATACAACTTTCTAGCCATGGATGGGTGAAATGCAGTTGTAGAGAACATTTGTTTTTAATTGATTATTTTCTGAGTATGTATGGGTTTCTACCAAATACCACAAACTGGCTTATAAAAAACAAAAGTTTTGAAAATTACGGAATCTAGAAAATTGATCAAGTTGCTTGCATCTGATGCCATGCAAGGGCTCTCTGCTTTTATGACAGAGCCTCCTGGCTGAGCCCTCACAGTATCTGAGGGACAAACAATCTCCCTCCGGCTTCTGTGACTGGAGTAAGTCCATGGATTCTGCCATCACCCTCAAACCTCCCCTAACTAACAGCAAACACACCCAGGGATTATGCTTCAGCATGTGAATTGCGTGGGGCATTTAGAGCATATCCACCATTTTCCTTTAATGTACTGATTCTTCCAATTGTTTGTTGATTCATTAGGTTTCTTACAGATGCAGGAGTGGCGTCACAAATAACTACAGTTGTGAATATTTTTATACTGTATACAGATCATTTATTTCCTGTGCCATTGCTCCCTCGCTGAGTATAAAGCAGAGGAATTAATAGTGTGTGATCTTAACTTAATCTCCCTTTAAGGAGAATGCTTGCCCATGATCCAATATTGTATATACAATTTATTTTAATGGTAGATAATTACTACTCATCAACTAAAGTACATTTATTTTACTTTTACAGTAGTAAGTTTTTAAATAATGTCTTTTTAGCTTTACTAAACACTCCTCTCTATAGCTACTAAAATAAGGGGCTATGTCCCATTACCTATATTAATATAATAAATGACATTAATGAGTTCTGTGTTGTTAATGTACACTTACACTTCTGAAATAAGCCCCTCTTGAAAATGTGCCATATTTTTACAAATATTTTTTGTTCTCACTGTTATGTCTGTATGTAAAAATACTTTGTATATGAATGAAATTCAAGCATAATTTCCCTTTGTTCAACCAAACTTGTCTGGGTGTAGAATTAGTGGCACCAGACACCTAACATCAAGTTGTACAATCATCCCTGTGTCTCATTTCTCGATGTGTTTAGCACTGTATCCGTGATATCTGATTCTTGAATACTTCTGTGAAACCACCATGGGCCTACTAACATTTTCTTGGCAAGAGGACTGTTCATCAGTGATCCAGTTGCTAAACGGAAGAAAAAGTCACTAAGTGAAATTTAAGAGATGAAACAGCTTCTTTGAATGGAGACAACTAGAACCCATTCATAAGCCAATAAGAAAGACCCACTAAGGATGTGCTAGGGATAAAGGAAGCACAGGGAGGTCCCCAAAATGCAGGAGCTGAGAGGATGGTTCCAATGCCCTAAGCTAGGGTGGGAAGACTCATCTCAGAAAGAGGAGACACCCCTATTCTTCAGAGAATGGGAAAAAGGAAAAATTGTTTCTTATCAGACATGGGGCAGAAAGCAGAAAAAAATCTTACCTGATGTAACCTTATTTTATTTGGGATATAGGTAGATAGATGAATACATACATACATGCACACATTCATACATGATAGAGTATGTGTGTATTGGAGCACTGTTTTGAGTAAAATGGGGACTGAGATCTGATGTTTAAAAAAAAAAAAACATGGAACTCCAGGATGGTATGGTTCATTGGGAAAGGACGAGAGCTTGAATTGTTTGGATTCCAGAAGGGCCTATAGCATCTGTAGGTGAGGAAAGCTTGAGATTTAAAAATTAAGGGAAGTTTTAATATGTTAACAAGAGGCAGAACACGAGTAGCTGGGAAATGAAAAAAAGAACTGGGATTGGAAATGATGAATGCAGACCTTTAAAAAGCCAAAATAGTAAGGGGAAAAAAGATGAATCTTAGAGACATGCACGATGGGAGGTTGGGTGCTGTGAAATGCACTTTGGATATAATACAACTTTGGCACACCTGGACCCACAGGAGCTGTGGTTGCCTGTACCAAATCAGCCATGAAATTAGGAGGGGGTGTAATTGGAGATAAAAAGGAGGTTATCAGGAGTATGATGGGGTAGAAGAGGGTAGTGTGGAGAATATGATAACAATACACTATGTATATGTTTGGGTTTGTCAAAAACTAAACAGGAAAGTTAAAATAGATTGTCCACAGTACCATAACAGCAAAAGTCAGGTGACCAGAACAAAAGAAGTTGCAGAGGTTCTATGTCTATTCTATAGATGACGGCAAAGAAGAAGAGAAGAAGAAGAAGAGGAAGAAGAGGAAGAAGAGGAAGAAGAGGAAGAAGTTGTTGTTGTTGTTGTTGTTGTTAAATTCATTCTTATCTGGGTAAAAGTTCTTGGTTTGGGTTAACTTAAATGTAGGGTCAATCCTAAGTGACATCATAGGAAAGGAGACAGAGGAGTTTTAGTGGCAAGCCATGATGGAACAAACTCTGTGTGAACAAATTGCACCCTTGCAATTTTTCCTTCAGGACATCATAGAATTCACATACTTGTATAATGCAATCCTCACCACAGCACAACAGAGGGGTCCTAACAGTCTTAGAGACAAAAGGTTGTTCCAGGGAGAAGGAGCACAGCACCATACTCACTTTGGACATTTCTGACATAGGATGAGCCCAGGTCTTTCTAACCCTATGATCTCTACACTTAGCCATGATCCTAACTGCTAGAGAGGTCAGGGATGAGGGAGTTTAATTTACAATGCATGCAAATCTCTCCCAGAGTAAGAGTAAGAGAGAAAGTCCTTGTGTCAGCAATGCCATAGTTAGGACAGTGGAAAAGTGGGAAAAACATTTCCACAGACACTGAGTGAAGGGATTAGTATTTAGCACAAGACACCCCAAGACCAAGTTCCTGGCACAAAGGAGATTTATTTGCCCCAGAAGGACAGAAAGAAGTGAATAAGAAACAAAGAGAGGAGATAGAGGATGAGGAAAAGAGAGAAAAAGAAAAGGGAACGGGGTGGGGGGGGAGGGATATTTGTCTCAACGGACAAAGGACTGCTTCTGCATAGAGAGGAGTCCCATCTGACCCATAGGCAAATAGCAGTTTCTAAAATGAGGTGTTTAATTTTAATCGGGCATATTAATTAGATGAGCAAAAGGGGGCTTTTGATTGCTGGAGACTTTAATACTTTGATAGCTGGACCTGGGTAGTCTGTCTCAGGCAGAAGAGGTGGCCAAATAAAGAAATAGACCTTGGTGGCTAGTTTTAAGAATATAAAGCTTAAAAACATTTAACCAAGGCAGAGGGAATGAGAAAAAGGGCAAGACCTTCCAGAGCTATGTTTGCCACACTCAGGCTGGCTAGAATTCCTTCACTCAGAAACTGCTGCACAGTGGGGACTAAGATCTAGAGTCCAAGAAGAACCAAAGCAAGAGATGCATTCTGTGGAGATGAACACAAAGAGAGAAAGCACCAACAAAGGTAGGCGGGTGTCACCTATGACTCTGCCATCCTGGAGCATCTCGGAATGTGCATCTCTTCATTCAGCGTCAACACAAGCCCCCACCATGAGCACTCACCTTAAAGGCTAAGACAGGATTTAAGAGTGTGTGGTCTCTGAAACAGCACACAAAACAAGCTTCTCTTGGGCAGATATTCTACCTTGTGGCCAATGAAGCAGCTCCCAAAGTAGGTGATGCTTGAACTTAAGTTTTAAAGCACAAATACTTTTCCAGAGAGACTTAGTGGTATTGCAGAGAGAGAAAATACAGGGTATAGAGAGTGTGGGTCTCATCAAAGCTAACTACCTTTCACCATGACCAAAGCATGAGGGAGGTTTGTGTGGAGGTGTAATTAGCAGATAGTGAGCCCCTCCCTCTGGCAATGAAAGCAGGAGGAAATGGGTGCTTAGGGTCCCATTTCAGTGCAGTTCTAATGAGGATGTGCACAGCGCTGTGGATCCCAGGGAGTCACTGCCTAGCTTTGCCCACGAGGCCTCAGAGAGGAGGTGGTGTTTGCACAGACTCTGAAGAAATGTTAGAGTGTGGGTGACTGCTGAGCAAATAAGAGGAGGTGAGGAAAACATTCTCGGTGAGAGGACGCACTGCCCTGAAAAGTCTCTCAGAAGGGAAGTTTCCCTGTGCCCAGGAAGGGTTATTAAAAGGTAGAGACACTGGTGGATGTTTCTGTTTACCTATTTCTGGAGCTAACTGTAAAGTAATCCTGCCGTGCACAGCAGGGAGCCCCTTCCACTGTAGTACTGAGGGGAAGATCACTGGATTGCTAGAGCCTGTTCCTTCTCATCAGCAAGTGAAGGTGGGTCCTTCACAAGTAGGTGTCCTTGGTGAGCTTTAAAATCCAAAAGTAACCTTCACAGTCTGCTGTTCTATGAAATCAACTTCTCCCTGCAGGCTTCTATATATACAGTTTGAGGGTCTTTCTTCCTCCATCCCTCAATACAATAAAGCAGTCTTCGTGTTGTTTTCCATTCGTTATTCATCCATAGTCTGTTTATAAGTTCCCAAGATGAGCAAGAGAACTGAGAGGGCATTTCACATTTAATGTCTGTCCTGAATCCCCTTTGCCAGTCATGTGACTTGAATGTTATTATTCTCACTCTACTGACAATACAACATAAGCCCAGAGATCAAGAGATTTGTCTAGCTACATATATTCTGTAATTGGAGAGCATAAAAAAAAGGAGAAAGAAATAGCTCACTGTAAATCTTGTACTACTCCAGACATAGGGCTTCGGTATGTCATCTACGTAGGTTCAAAGCCTCTGAAGAAGGATATCTAGTACCACCCCTGAGTCTGCGGTCAGAAGCAATAGTGTATGGCAAATGCTACATACATTGGTACTGGCTAGAAATCCTCTCTCTAGTTTTGATTTAGTTCTATATGTCTTGGATTATGTCCAAGAAACAAATAAAATAAAATTAGGATGAAAGGAAAAAGGGAGACGTGGAAGGAAGGGAGGAAAGGATGGAGGGAGGAGGCTGAGCCCCTTTTCTTAATAACTGTTCTGTTGCTGTGACAAAGTATCTCACAAACTAAACATGGGTTTTATTTTGGTTCAGTCCCTCATGGCAGGAAAGGTGTTTTTTATTTGTTTGTTTGTTTGCTTGCTTGCTTGCTTTTTACTTTTTACTCTTTTGCTCTTTGGAGAGCCCACCAACCAGTTCTCAAATAAATACATGGAGGCTTATTCTTACTTATGAGTGACAAGCTTTGCTTGGCTTGTTACTAGCCAGCTTTTCTTAAATTATTCCATCTTCCCTTTGACTCTTGACTTCTACCCTTCTCTATTCTGTATGTGTTTCTTTCTTTCTTACTCCATGGCTGACTGTGTAACCAGGTGGCTGACCCCCAGCATCCTCTCATTCTCTTCTTATTCCCTGATCTTCTCTTCTCATATTTCTCCACCCGTTTATTTTCTCTGCCTGCCAGCCCCGTCTATCCCTTCTTCTGCCTAGCTATTGGCTGTTCATCTCTTTATTGAACTAATCAGGAGTTTTAGGCAAAGTAACCCAGCTTCACAGAGTTAAATAAATACAACATAAAAGAATGCAGCACATCTTTGCATCATTAAATAAATGTTCCACCACATAAACAAATGCAACATAACTTCAACTAATAATCACAACAGAAAGGCATAATGACAATAGCTTAAGAAAGGTAGTCACACTGCACCTACTTTTGGGAAGTGGACAGTCATGAATATTGTTCCCCAGCTCACTTTCTCCTTTTTGTCCCACCCTGATCCCCAGCCCAAGGAATGATGCTGCCCACATTTAGGATGAGTCTTTCTACTCCAAGTGAGCCAATCTAGAAACTCCTTCACAGACATGTCCAGAGGACAGTTTGACCATGACTGACCATCACAGCAACAATCTCTGGGTACATCTCATCCCCTCTGCTGTTGAACAGGAATATTCCTTCCCTTCATCTAAAGTCCAACCGTACTTCCTTTCCATGCAGCGTCCTTCAAATCTGTAGGGTAAATGGCTAGAACAGGATAGCTCTTCTCCCACTCGGATGCTGAGATTAAGAAGATGGGAATTCCTGCCCAGTATGATAACCCCCTGCCATCAGGGATGACCTTGAGGCACTAGTTGTATCAGTCAACCGGGGGTGGCATTAAAATAATAATTAAGTCCTTCTCAGTTCTCGTTCGTAATGCTCTCCATGACTTCTGCATCATGGGTACCTGCACCCACAACCTGTCCTTTCAGGGCAGAGATAACATCTTAGAAGGCAACTCACATCTGTGCTGCTTCAGGGAGAGGCAGACATGAGGGATATGGATAGGGACTCATTGGAGTGTTGGGAACAGAATGTTTCGACGCAGAGAATGCAGGAGGAAGCACCAAGGCTAAGCACTTGTTCATTCAAGGCATTGACTCTGTGGTCCAAACAGTGTAGAGGCTCTGGAAATACATGGTCTTTGGGCCAGTGAGGTGGTCTCTGAATGTGAGCACATCTTAACAGCCCACAGCAGTGGACACTAGAACACAGACTTATTTATGGAGGTTCTCCATGGGCTATCACACACAATCAGCTTGGGTCTACCAAGCACTTTCTAAAGAGGAGAGTTCACTCAAATATCTGCTGGTTAATGCTTGATAAGCCCTGCTACCAGGTAAAGTACCCTGAAAGCTAAGTAGATGTTTGCCCTGAGATGTGATAGAATTCAAATTGTTTAGCATAAAATCAAGGTAGACTAATACAGGCTTTATTGCCATTGTAGTCCATGTCCCAGACCCTTGGGGGTCTCACCAACACACATTGCCCGTATCTGGCAACACCTTCTCATTTTAACTTCCTGTTACTTTCTTGTTTGTTAAAACTAGACACCTATATTCCGTGGGCAATCAAGAACAGGGTATATGCCATCAGCTGCCACAATGGGCCTTTAGACAATTTTGACTTATTTATCCTATAGTCATGTTACTGCTCCTCTTCAGGATGTTCCTTGCTTCTAATAACTTGTCATGGGAGACAGACTCTTAGGTCGTCTTTGCTGCTCCCACTTGTAAGTTGTCTAAGTAAAGCACTGAGTCATCGAGGACCCTTTTCTTGCAATGCAAAGAGAAGTTGCATCCTTTGCAGTAACAAAAAGATGAGTTGTTAACCAACTATTCTAAATATTCTTTGGCTGAGTCTAACAATAAAGCAGTCTATAAAGTGAAAAAATGATTTAGCAAACAGTTTTATGGTATTATCCCAATTTTGTGCAAACAGAACAGAACAGAACAACTTGAAAATGTACAATACCAAGATAGGTGGGGAGTCCAAAGTGCTCTATATTCTGTTCACTTTCCACATAATCCAGACATCACAGTAGAATGCATTCTCTCTTTATCATCAAGGTAAAAATAACTGTGAATTATTTTTAGTAACTTTGATTTAAATGTCTCCAAGTTTGTATTTAAGAAATTTATTTATTTTAATGGTCATTCATCCTTCTATTCGCTCTTCTTATGGAAAGGGTAGATGTTACTGCTTTGGCCCTATTATTGCCACTGCTGGTAGGTATACAGCTGCAGGAGAGAGAGTGTTGGGAACCCACAGGTGCAAACAACATGGTGCAAGGACTGTGGAAGCCCCCTGCGCCATACCTGCCTTTGCTTTTCCCTGCTATCTGATGTGCTGCACAATAAGCAGCTTCTTGTGCCTTATCAGCAACAGTAAAGTGAGGGATCAGCGGGCCACACTCGGGCCAGGCAAGATTCAATAGTACTTCTGAGCTAGACCCCAAGCTGGGATCCACAGGGTTGCTATAGGATGGTCTTGACAATGGGAACTGGTTGTGATTGATCAAAGTCCTTAGCAGGATTTACTCTCCAGGCTTCCTTGGTTCTATGCTGGCACTTCATTTGTCCTGAGGAGGGGAATGAAGCTCAGAGCATCTCTGATGCCTGGATACCGGAAGATAAAGCCTGGTAAAGAAGACTCTTTCCATCTCTGTCTCAGGGTCTCGCAGATTCTGGGTGGACAAATCCCCAGTGGATATTCTGATTCTCAAGGAGCTGCTCAGCTTCTGCCTTCACTTGCAAGTGTAAGAGAGAACAATGGCTGCAGTTCTACCTGCATTTGGGGGTTCTTTTAAGCAACAAAAGGACAAAAACACATAAATGCATTAAACAATCTTCTTTCTACAGGTGAGTCCTGTTAGTTTCAGAACCTAAGCTAGTTTCATGCATAGACACTTCATTTTGCAGCAACTCCAACCATCCCCTAAAGGACCAGTTTCCACACAAATGCATCTTTGGAGGCTGTGAAGGCTCCAATTAAGATTTTGATGTTTAAAAGAAATGCATTCCATTTCTCCCCACATAAAAGCAATTTACTAGCATCCTACCTAACGGATTCTTTTCATTTAAAGGAAGAAATCTTAATAATGGATGATTGCTTTATGAATATGAAAATTACATATCTGTTGCATAATCAGACATTTAATTGACACATCATTTCACTTCCCATGGAGTGTGTGGAACAGATTTGAAATCATGTGACTGATTTTTCTCCTGCTTCTTCTGGAAAATGAGAGGCCTGTTATTTTGCTAAGGGTATAAGGAAATATTTAATTCAAGTCTTCTATTATTGATTAAGCACATGTTTTACACAAGCAAAAGGCTGCTATAGAATTCACTGTTGAAGGAGGCATGCCTGCTACATTGAAGCTCAAAACTTAGGATCTTGTACTGATCATTGCAGTGTTCACTAGGTTAAAATACACATCAGGACACAAGTGTTCATGGACACAAGAAAAGAAGGAGAGCCAAATCAAATCTTAAGGGTCAGCTCTAAGAAAACACTTAAAACCTATTTAGTCCCCTGCACAGTACTGTCTGATGGGTATCATCAGCTCCATCTTACACACGAACGGTTTAGACCACAGCAAGAGAAGTTGTCTCCCTGAACACAGGTTACAGAATCAAGAGAAGAATACTGTAGATTCAAATGTTTGCCACTGTTTTATTCTAAGCTACTGCTCCTGTGAGTTTTAAATAAAAAAAAAAAAAACATTTCACAAAGTTCCCAGTAGGAACAGCCTCAGAATGACAAGACAGAGTGTATTCTAAAATGTTTGGGAATGAAGAGGCAGGGTTTGGGCTGAAATCCTTGGGTAGAGAGTATTCCAGAAGGAAGCAGCAGCATGGGGAAGACTTGCATTGTCAAGAAAGGTGTGTGTGTGTGTGTGTGTGTGTGTGTGTGTCTCCAGGGATACTGTTGCACTGCACAGATCCATAGCACGTTCAGTTTGTACCACCAAGAAAGATCTAGGGAGAAAAGTGATGAGAGTATTGTGACAGAGTCAGCAGCCCAGGAGGGCACTGACAACATGCGAGCACATGGATTGTATTCATGAGGAGCCAGGCACAAGCAACATGAATTTTGTCCCATCCCTCCACTTGTCCTTTCCTCCTTCCCTTCTATGCAGACTCCTAGGATGAGCCAGATGCAGCAGAGCACAGGAGGAGAGAAAAAACAAGCCCAGTGGCAGCCTTGCGTTCTGAGTTCCAAGTACTATCTTTACCACTTAAAAGCTATCTAAACTTCTACCCCTACTGATCCTTCTTCCTGGGTAGTGAGTACGATAGTGCGTGAATATGAAGTTATAGAGGTATCTTAGACTGGTAACCCTTAATCAAAACAGCACTCACCATGACCATCTGTTCTTTCTGGCTTCAGTGGCAGGAGAAAAAACTCCACCAGTACAATGCAATGCATCAAAGAGGCAGTCTCATTGGACCCCAGGGAATGGAATGAGTGCTTAATAAAAGATAGGCATTTAGCTGTGTCTTGAAGAAGAATGGGGGTGTGCTGATGTTTAAAAATTAAACCCACCCCGGGATCTTGACTGTAAGACACTGCCTTGTCCATCCCATTTGTCCAATAGTTTTCTTAGAATCCATCTCAATCCAATAGCTAGATACATGACCTAGAATATATGTGTAACACACATTGGGCTTGACAGGTATAAAAATTAAAAAGTAATTTTTTAAAAAAAGAACAAAGTTAGGTTGTAGAAAAACAGGTGGAGTTTTGTAGGTTGTAGGAAAACTAGAGGAGTTGTGGGAGGGCTTAATATGATGAAAATACATCTATGAAATGCTCAAGGAATAAAAATATTAAAAAGAATATTAAACTTCTGTAGATATATAATTTTATCTTAACAAATAATAAATAAATCAGAATCATATATAGATATGCATATATATAAATGAAACTTGAAAGTGAATTTATAGACATCATCCAGACTTAGGAAAGTGTCACTTCTTCCATATAAGTAAAGGACTTCTTGAGTTATAGAGACATGCACCCATAGTCTACACACACAGAGAGAGTCTGTGCTTCAATCGCTCTACAATAAAGAGTAGGTCTACTTTCTAATGACATAAGATTCTTAATTTGATTTGAGTGCAAATGGACAAAGGGGCACAAACAAAAAGACCAACTTTTTTTGTCATTTCTCACCTAACAAAGATGACCTCTATGCTCCATTATTTCACTGGCAGAACTGTCTAGATATCCAGGTCATAAGACAAGTTTACAGATTCCTCTGCCCAGTCTCAGCAAGTAACTTATTAGTTGCCCATGGAGCAAAGTGAAGTAAAACACAAAATCAAGGAACGGGAACTAAAGCAGCAGCAGAGACACTAACACTCCACTGCCTGTCAGAATTCACCTCTGTGTTCAATCAATCATGTCTCCATCTCCACCAATAGTTTACCTGTGATTGGCAGGTAAACCCAACAGGCACTTATCCATCTCAGTAGAAGACACATTCAACTGTAAAAAGATAGGACTTTCCTAGAGGTGTAAGTTTGGTTATCATAAAAAATGCAAAGTGAGTGAATGTCAGAATTTTATTTATTCATGAGGAAAATCTCGATGTGTTAATAATTGAGAGATTCTCAGAAAATTTATCAAAGAAGTTTCTGAGTGTAGGATGTAGGACTGACTGTGTTCATTCTAGGGAGCTAGCAACTTGCCGCACACATTCAAGGATACAAGAGCTTCAGAAGCTAGTCACAATATGTGTGCGAGAGAAAGAGGGGGGAAGAAGGAAAGGAAGAAAACTGAGGGAGGTTTCAGTAGAGGAAGGACATATGACACCTCTCCAACAAGACCACAGAAGGCTCTCTGTCGCCTCAATTACCTCATCACCTCAGCCTTAGAAGTCTCACACTACATGCCCATGAGAGTCCAGTCTTGAAGTGCTAAATTTCTTGAGGTCAAGTGAAGTACCAGAGAACACTAAATAATCCGTTTCTAAGATACAGCGTTTATTTTGCTATGTCCTTAAAAAAACTGCTTCTTAATTTTTGTCCTTTAAAACAAGCAAGGTTTTAAACTCACAAGGAGCAAGTCCCTACTAAAAATAATCATATCTAAAACTGATTCAAAGAATTTTTATAAATTATGAACATATATATATGCATACATATATGCATGTCTATATGTGTGCTGACCTCTAAAATACCAGGATACATCATGCCAACATATTGGACAGCCTACTGCACAGAATTTGTTGAGAACATCCAATGATCCAGTTCATCTTGTTGGAAGATGGAAAAGATACTGTGCCCTTAACAGGGGATTTATAAAGATAGAAAAGGCACTGTCTGTCTCATGCTCAGGGGCTTCATTCAGACATCTGGGTATAATATGTGCATGTATAATATAGTATTCGTAATATTTTAGCCTTTGAGGTTTGAGGCAAGGCTCCTTATTTCTCTGACTGTTCTATGGTATACGGGATGGGATGTCTGGGGGCTTTTGCCTGCGGCTTATTTTCTAATGAGCCCGAAGACTGGATAAACTACAAGAAGGAAAAGAGGGGGTGTGGTGATTTCAGCGAATAATATCACATAGGTTTGTGTATTGAAACACTTGGTTCCGAACTGGTGGTGCGGTTTGGGGATGTTGTGGAACTTTTAGGATGTGGAACCCTGCCAGAGGACAGACTCCCCATACTTCATTTGCTCTGTTACCTTTGTCTGGTTGATATGTGATCTTTCCACATTCCTGCTACAACTACCTCCTGCTATGCACCCCATCATTATAGACTTTCTCTCTGAAATCATAAGCCCAAGTGACTCTCTCTTTCTTAAGTTGTCTTTGGTCATTGTGTCTTTTTTTTTTTTTTGATCAAAGCAATAGAACAAATTAATACAGGGGAGGGTGTCTAAGCAAGCTGGGGATTGCAAATATAAAAGCAGTCACATGTCTGAGAATCAGTTAATCCATGCTCACCAAAGACAATTATCTCCAGAATTAGGACTTCTTAGTGAGCGTGCATGTGGACACAGTCAGGCAGAGCATAGGTAAGCATTGCAGAGGCTTGCAAAGTTTGCTGTGCTTTTTAATATTTCAACCACCTTGCAAATGATCAATAGCTATTGACATAAACAGTGCTACTAGTTAAACATAGTTAAGGAATGTATAAACAGTAGTCCACTCATAAATAGCAAAACCTAGTAGCTGAAATTATTGGGCTGTGTTGGTTGCTACAGATTGGAAAGGAAGAAGTTGTAAGGGGGTAGATACAGTTTCTTGCCACTCATAAATAGTCTTTTGTTTTCTATGGTGTGTGTGTGTGTGTGTGTGTGTGTAATGTGTGAGTGTAGGGTTCTGTGATGGAAGGGCACTACAACTTTCTACAATGAAATTATAGCCAGGCAATCCTTCCCTAAATCCTTTGATTTTTGAAGTCACAGTCCCTGCAAGCACTTACAGGGACGAGCAGACAGGATTTATGGGAGTGTGTGTGTGTGTGTGTGTGTGTGTGTGTGTGTGTGTACAGTTTGTGAGTGTAGGTTTCTGTGGTGGAGGGGACATAACAACATTCTACAATGAAATTATAGTCAGACAATCTTTCCCTAATGCCTTTGCTGCATGCTTTTGGTTAGGCAGAAGGCACAGTCCCTGCCAGCACTTACAGGGACCAGCAAGCAGAAATTATGGGAATCTCTACAGTTTATCCATTATATCTGCTAACTGAATTTCAACCCCCACTGTAGGCTTGCCTTTTCCTGTGTTGTCTTGTTAATCCCATAGATGTGAGGAGAAAGACCATTGACCCAAATCATGGATGAATTTATTAAAGCAAGCTTTTTAAATTTGTGTACACAGACTGTCTCTCCCTAAGGCAGGGTTCAAGAGATCAGCATTGGACATGGGGAAGATAAAGGTTTTTATAGCTCAGGATAGGGGTTTTCCTAATGGGGGATTTGACTGGCAAATAGGCAAAGTAACAGAAGCAGATCATAAGCATAGCCAATTGATCATAACAACCTCCTGATGTAAAGGCATGGTTGCAAGGTGGTTATAACAAGGTAGTTGTAACAAAGTAGTCACAACAAGGTGGAAATAACAAAGTAGTCATAACAAGGTGGAAATAACAATCTGGTCATAGCAAACACATGGTCACCTGGAAAAGGCAGTATAAAACCATTTGTAGTTAAGGCTACAGGTAGGGCATAGCCTAGTCCTTGAAAAACAGAGATTTAATCATATACAGGAATGAACCTAGTTTGCTTTTACTATAAGATGACTTTCAAGCTTAAGATTGAGATGGTTTCTCAATCTGACTTTTGTATTTTAAACCATATATATATATATATTTTTTGAGACAGGATTTCTCTGTAGATTTCAAGCCTGCCCTGACACTTGCTCTGTAGACCAGGCTGTCCTTGAACTCATAGAGATCCTCCTGCCTCAGCCTCCTGAGTGCTGGTATTAAAGGCATGCACTACCACCACCTGGCCTTGAATATATTTTTAATAATACTTTTTTAAATAATACTTTTTACTTATTTCTTGAATATTTAATGCATGTACACAATGTATCTATATCATATGTATCATAACCTCCAAATACCTCCAGAAATTCCACAGCACATCTCTTTCCTAACTTCATGTCTTCTTTCCTAAATGTCTGCCATTTGTTTGTGTATTTTTAACCCACTTAGTACAATTAATGCTACCCATTACAAATGGGAAAATGTCATCTACTGGAGCATTTGCAGTCCATCAGTGGCCACCTCCATAATAATAAGTGACTTTCTCTCCTCCAGCATTTATTGACTGCCAATAGCTCCTCGGCGAGGGAAAACAATTTCACTTTTGTGATGATCTCAGTGTCAAATCCTTGGCTCTGCCCACCATCTCCGATCATCCCTGTCCTATATTCAGACCAGCTTTTCACACCCCACAGGGTCAACCATCCTCTGCAACCCTGTTGTCGGGATGACTGGGGCAACTGCCTCCCATCAGCATCGGTCTAAACAAAACCCACTGAGCAGCCTGTCTATCCTGCTCTCTGCGGGTTGTGCTTTCCAGTGCATTTGGCTCTAAACATGTAAAACTGCCATCACCGAGATATTGACAATCAATTCTCTAAGTGAGAAACTGGAGACACAGCTCAATTAATTCTCTCTCCCACCAGCACATAGACAGGCAATGACAGACACTGCTGTAAAGCATACTCCTTCCTTCCTTTCTACGGGGCCTGCCCTCTTTTTACAGCACATGGATTCGTGCTCCTGAGGTTTCCAGCTATTTGGAAAGTTGCTTGCAGCCTTCTCCAGGGCCGCAGTGATGTTAATTGCCAACACTGGAAGCCTTATTCTTCCTTCCCCACTGTTTTCCATTTATGATTGAAAGCCTCTGCTAACTTTCCTTTTCATCTCACCCAAGATTCTATTTGCAAAATAGCCATCTAATAGCAGTGTGGGGGACCTATTTGACACATTCCAAATACAGGGGAATTTCTATGGCTGTGGTGTCCCATGTTTTCAGTTATTTTTCGGATACTTGCCTATCCAATACAAACCTACCGCAGCCAGAGTTAAATGTCCCAGCTAGTCATGTATTTACACACTCGCAAAAGGTTTCTGAGAGCTGCATTTAGCTGTCAAATAGAAACAGAACTTGGATCTAAGCAGCTCACTGCTGTTTCATGGTGTCAGAAGCGGAGAAAGAGAACTGGGATGCACCATACATTAGGCAAACTTTGTCCACTGTTGTTAGGTTGTACTTTCAGGCAGACACACCAACCACGGTCTATTTTAGTGTTCCAGGATCCACAGTTATCTCTCACCATTGCTGTTTCCCAAGGCATAGCACTGGAGCAGGATGATTCTAATCTGCAGGTCTTCCATCCTCAGTTGAATATGTATCACAAATAGACTCTTTATTAAATAGCTTTTGCTATGTAATGCAAGCCCAGACTCAGAGTGTCACAGCACAATTAACCTGAGCTGGGAAGCTGCCCTCAGCTGAGAGGTTCCCCTGCTAGCCCGGGTTGGGTTTTCCCATCCATCTGTTTGTAGCGGACTTCTGGGGAGCTGCAGCGTGAGTTCTAATAGGTCTTAATAATAAAACCCCGGAGTCAGATACTCGGGGAAATGCTGAGAGCTCAGAGAGACAAAGGAGCAAAACCACACAGCCACCTTACCCCTCAACTTCCTAGGAAGTTGAGAAAGACTGTGTCCCTGTTTCCTCCCACCGTATCACTTCCTCTCTCCACCCAGTCATATCATTTCCTGTCTGACTGTACAGACCTCCAGACCTCTATGGTCAGCTAGTGGCTAGCTCTGTCCTCTGATATGCAGGCTTGCTTTATTTGTACAAACAAGGTATCGCCACAGAGAGCTGCCCCTAGGAATAAGAAAGGCAACATTAATTATGGAAATGTAGGCGGGTAAGAAGGGCAAATGTGCCACCTGTCCCTCTTCACTCAGCAAGTTTTCCAGAGTTTGTTCACTTGGCAGTGGGATTGCAAGAGCAATAAATAAAAGCAAGACCTGCAGCCTGGACAGGTAGCTCAGAGATTAGTGTACATGCTGCTCTTAGTGAAGACCCAAGTTTGATTCCAATCACACACTTCAGGTAACTCATAACCAACTATAACTTCAGCTCCACGGGATTGACTATGTCTTCTGGCCACCGAGGACACTGTACTCACATGCATGAATGCACATGCAGGCACACATGCATAAATATAATGTAAATTTTCTTTAAAGCAAGAGCAGATATGTAGCTACTTTGCAGGCTCCACTGATGTCACAAGTATCACTATTCATCTGGCCAAAGCAAGGAACTTGCTAAGCTCAGAGTCAACATAAAAGAACATCATTAAAGAGTAATATTGCAGGGAGGTAAGAGCACAAGCCGCCCACAGGCATCCTGCTGATGCTGATGAGCCTTTATCTTAGTACTAACCTACACCTTTCTGCAAACTTCACTTTATTCCCAGAGACACACAGCCCTTTTCTGTGTTCCCAGTGGGGCTCTTTATTTGCCTGGACTAATTGCACAGATAACCGGGCTGTGTCTCCAGTCATCGGCTCTGCGTATTCTTTCTCCTGCAACAAAGAACACTTAGCTACTTGCATTTATGACTGAAGAGCACATTCGAGTGATTATCTGCAAAACAATGAAGGTCTGATTCATGGTTGTTTTTCTTTGTAACTATTGTTGAGAAATAGCTGGTGATTCTTCTTCCAAAAACCCAAACATCGAAACAGACTACCAAATCACTCTTAACTGTAAAAAAAGTCAGAAGTCATCATTGTACATGCCCAGCTTAAACTAACTGGTACAATAAACAATGAAATACAACTAGCAATGATGAAGCCTAGAAAATATTTCATTCTGACATAGTTTTCCTTTCATTCTTTCCTAGGAACTATTTATTCTGTATATGTTTGTACATCATAGCTCACACACAAAGACCATAGGACAACTTTGAGTATTCTCTGTCCTTCCTGTAGATTCCTGGGATGGCATTCAGGTTGCCAGGCTATTCAGCAAGCACCCTAATTCACTGAGTCATCTCACCAGTCCCTGGTTTAGTTTGCTCTATCCCCATCTAAGCAGATTTAACAGCGGTTTTTGTTTTTCCATATGCTGGGTGTGTGGTCTCCAGGAAGTTCCACCATGCGCAATAAATATTCTGAACTAGCAACAAAATTGACTTGTGTTCTATTGCTTGATGAACCATGACCTTTGCAGCTATCCTTTCTACAGGACAGAAACCATTTCATAACACTGCCTGAGAAGGTCAACAACTTGGCAGGAAATGTCACACAGAGTGTGATGCTTTATGTATCATCTGACAATGAAGCAAATTTTCTTAGATAATTAGGTAAACCTCAGATGCACTTGGAAAAGGATATTCTAACATTGTAAGGGTCCCTCACATGTTCTCTGCCTGCCCCCTAATTTTTGGTGGAATGTTATTTAGAATGTTAATATTCCAAAAGGGAGGTATAAGCTCAGAGAAAGATACTGATGATCACTCATGATGAGGTCTGTGACTCAGACATCAGCACAACACTGTTAGCATCCAGCCAGTCCTCAGGCTGCATAGATGGTTTCTGAGTAACTTAGATGTTCATTGATATATATGTTCAAGTAACTTACATGTGTTGGTAGATATATTAAGATCAATGGGTTGAGGATAGGCAGGTTAATCACAGCAAGAGTGTGTACTAACTTTAGCATCTTCCAACAAAGACAGCTGACCTTAAACTAGCAAGAGTGATCCTCTACCACAAAGATCATCACTATAGCTTCATGAAATAAACTCCCATGGTATAAGAGTTATAAGCAGATATCTCTAAGGATACCCCAAACATGCTCAGATACTCAGCAAATACTGCATACATATTCTTGCATGTGGATCATATATATATGTGTGTATGTGTGTATGTATATATGTATGTATATGTGTGTGAAGGATTATATGTATGTATTCCATCATATATAAATGATGAAATATCTATATTCCTTCAAAGAGGGATTGGAGGGGGAGGGTAATAAGTTCCATGTGATAAGAAAGCAGAACAGAGATTAGTAGGGGGAGGAATGGGGTCAGCAGAAAGAGGGCAGGGCAGTAGGGAAAGGTAATGTGAGGGAAGAGGTTCAATAAAAACCTGAGTTTACATGAAAAGAGTCATAATGAATCCCATTATTCTGTGTGCTAATTTAAATTTAATTAATTAAAAATAAAAGTAGATAAAACCCAATCTTAGACTGTAAGAAAAAAAATCCTTCATTAGAAAATGGGCATTCGTCACATCTTAGGCCAATGGGATGAGGACTCAAGGTTTTACTTTCTAACTCCATGTGAACCAAATATCCTCCTAAAATGGGTAATGGTCAAGTGCACTGAATAGTCATAGTTTTAGACTTTCTCCTGGCGGCCAATGAAAACTGGGGTTTCTGGCCAACTAAAATGTTAAAGTCTATGTCAAATGCAATGGAGCTGCATCCACTGTGCCTGTATAATTAAATAAAGGAGAAACAGTAGAGAAAATTATTAAATAAGATCTAAACTATGAACAGAAGCTAGGTCCATGAGAGTCTGGGTAGGGATCAAGAAACCCTCGCCTAGGAGAAATACACACAAGCAACCCTTAACAAGCTCAAAGAACACATCTTACCACAGGTGGGGGGAAAACATAAGACAGGAAAAGAGCTGGTCTTCCCCCCCCTCCCCCCGCTTCCTGGCGATTCCAGGGCTGTTTGGCCTCTGGCTCCCTGGAGATTCTGCACTAGCACTGGCTTGAGGGTATAGCTTAGGAGGAATTTGGCTCTCTTTTGTTATGGTGATTCCACCTGTAATCAAGGTTCTAGCAGTGGGCCCCACACGCCTGCCTCCCCCAGCTGATTCTGCCTGAGGCACTGGGCACCTGTAATCTCCTTCTACTGCTCCTGTTGGGAGGGGGCCGTGCCCTTTTGAACCCTCGTGCCCACTGGTATATATACCCAATTTGAGTTTAATAAAGTGGCCATTTACTCTTTGGTAAGTGAGCAGGTCTCTTTTGTGTGTGTCTGTTTAAACCCTCAGGACAGTCATCTATTCTCGTGGACCAGAGTTTGGGAAAGTGCGCGCCTGAATCGGGCCTGGGTATCCACAGGAAAGTGCGGAGGCTTACACTGCCCTTTTGGATCAAGGTGAGAGTTTTGTTCTTTATTCTGAAAGAAACAGGAGGAACGGAGTGAGACTTGCTCTTACAGAGACTGGGCTGGAAGTAGCCAACACAAGCTGTGGCCACACCAGCTAGCAAGCAGCTGCAGGAGCCCAGGGGATGGAGGACAAGCACAAGCTGAGAGCATGAAACTCCGGGGCATGGGGAGATGGCTGTCTGTGAAGGGTTTACCTGGAAAGAATGGAGAATCAAGTGTGGATCATTGGCATTGACATTAAAGAAAAAGCAATCAAACAAAAACATGCATGGTAATGCATGCTTATAAATTCAGTACTGGGGTAAGACAGAGACAGGAGAATCTCTGGGACTTGCTAACCATCTAATTTACCTGAATTGTTGAGATATAAGTTCAGAAAGAAACCCTATCTCAAATAACAAGGTAGAGAGAGATTATGGAAGATACACAACATTGACCGCTGGTCTCCAAATGCACACATCGCACAGCATGAGGCCTTAGGAATGAACCTGGAGATAAAGCAAAACACTGGACTGGTTTGTAAGACTAACAGACACAGTGGTGAGTTACAGGAAATATTCAGACAACAGACCTATTGGGACAGAAAAATGCAAATCTCCCATAAAACCGGGATCTTCGTCTTCCCTTAAAAATAGGTGCATTGACATCTGCATGGCAATCCTTGGCAACCACTGGCTGCGGTCACCAAGGGCCTGACTTTTAAACAGGTACTACCTTCTGCACTTTCCTGATTTTGCCTGTCTCACCCTACTGCCTACAATTGCTCACTGATTTTGTCTATATGTTTAAACATTTCCTGTCTAGCAAACTAGAATTCTCAAAAAGTTTCATGCACATTAGAAAAATAGGCATCTTTGTAAAGACACCTGCAATCCATGAACTTGAAAGCTGGCAAGGTTGTAAGGCTGACACAAAGGAAGAAACAAAGCACCATGTATGTGTATACATACCTACTCACATGTGCATATATGAACATGTAAGTACACATGCATACACACATACATAGGCACACACACACACACAAGTTCCCAGAAAGAAGCTCCTTCTCCAAGGCTGATTGACTACTCAGAGCTTTAGTGATGCAGAACAGTAGAAATGTTGCAAGTCCAGAGCCAAAGTCAAACCATTTGGGGCCAGCTTTCTCCCCTTTCATAGCTATTTGCTGCCCCCCTATTTATGAGTTAATTTGCAATGTGACTAGTAGGCAAACTCTTTGCAATGTACCTTCTATCAGTCCTAAACCTAACAATGATGTCAGCAATGAGGCCTATATAGTAGAAATTTCTGCAATGTATCTGAAAAAAAATGTCTAGATTTATACTTTTTTGTTATGTTACCACAAAAACTATGGAACTATTACTATGTTTGGGACATGGACTTGGTGTAACCTAAATCTGTGTACCCTGGCTATAGTTACTCATATTTGACTCCAGAATACAGCACCTTTAGCCTTTGAAGCAGTAGCTATTTTTCTTATGCAGACAACACTGTTATCAATATCACTTCCCCCGTGTGTTTCTGCTGTGCATGAACAAATTAACTTTATAGAAAGAAAGTGTGCTAAGTTAAACACGACATTGACTAATGCATTGCAGGTCACTTAAACCTTTACCTTTAAAGTCATCTTCAGCACCATAAAAGAAACATTTTGAGTTCTCAGAGTCTATAAAGAAGTATATGTCCTCAGAGTCTCGGCCCTGATAAACAAACGAACAAACAAACAAACAAAAGGAAAAGAAAAGAAAAAAAAGAAAATACTAAACAATGATAAATTCTGTTCTGTGGATGTCCGAGTTGGAGCAGTACGAGGATATACAGACCTTCTTGGCTTAGTTTTAAGTATTGGAAAATTGTTTTCTAAGCATTTTCCTAGTGGGATGAGCTTGAAACAACAATTTGTTTTTCTGAGAGCTGCTTTTGAAATCCATCCACAAGCTCCTAACTGCTAGCACTAAAGGTAAATTATTATGCCATTCGTTATCTTAATTTTCTCAAAAGAAAGCACATTTAGAATACACGGTTAAGAAGCTCAGCTCCCTGTCATTATTTCTAAGCAGACTCCTACCTATTACTCCCTCTTTGTCTATTTGCAAAGAATGCTTCTCAATTAAGCTGCTTCACTCTGAGGATGGAAATTGAGGCCTCGGGTTCAGCTTCAATGACACCATTTCCCAGAAGCTGTCTATTTCTCTAAATAATGACTGGACCAGTGTCTGCTTCATTGTTTGTTGTCCAATTTTCCTTTGAGAAAAAGAGAAAGTCTTGGCTATGTTTAAACACAATGAGCAAAGTGGAAAAATGACACAATTATGCCGAAATTTGGGGCTAAAAAGAAAACAATAATCAAATGGATTATAATGGTGGCTTCAGCAGATACTGGGCAAATGGGATGTTCTTATCCATCAAACCCACCCTCACTTTATTTATTTTGTATTTCCCCTGCCCAGAGATCTCATTGGGTTCCTACGTGCTTAATGAACTCCAGGTAAGTCTTGACCACATTGTCTACCAGCTGCTGCATGACCTTCCTACACAGATATAAAGAATCTCTGTTCACCAAGACTGGACAGAGATAAGCCAAAGAGAGGATTCTATCCAAACCTAGCTTTGTGAGACAAGTCCCTCACAGGCACCTGGGTGACTCTTGGGCAACTGAATAATGAAAATTCCCACTCCAGCAAGAGTGTCTAGTCATATGAACTGCATTGCAGGAGGCCCTTGGTCAACTGATGGGCAGTGACTGGAGAATCCAACTACTCCAGCTGGTTAGTTGAGCATCTCTTAGATGGCCAGGGGAAAACCTCTCGTTGTTCTTGAAAAAGATGTTGAATTTCATAAGCTCTCTGACTCTAAGAACTCGGTGAGCTGAGACATGTTTGCCATATGAGCTCCTCCTTCCCCAGGAGAGAACATTCAAAGAGCCCATCTTATGAGGAGAGATCACAGTTTCTCTGATCCAAGATGGTTGCAGTTATTTCAACATAGAGGAAGCACAAGAAGAACAAATGTGTACATAGTTTATGTTAAATAGGCCTATGTCCACCTCTGTCCAGTCTCACTAACTGTGTGAAGAAAGCTTCTCTGCACTCTTTCAGTTCTGCCATTATCAAGTAGAAACAACAATGCAAAATGTCACAGGTACCATGAGAGTTCAATTTAGATATACCTACCAGGTGCCCAGCAAACATATCACCATGGTCCTGTCCTGGGAGTTGCTGAGAAAAGAAGAACTTTAGATGCATGGTTACCTTCTAAGCTCCCCAGAATTAATAATAATGCTTAAAAAATGAGAAGTTCAGATACACTGAACTTTATTCCTTCTATAGAAGGGCACAGTAGGAGAGGGCTCCTACCTAAGGAGACTAAACTGCAAAGAAAGACCCTCTTAAGTCTCAATCAAAGACAGATGTTATAAGGAGTCCGCTTGTTTGTCCCAGCCACTCAGAACTGAAATAACCACACAAAAACTGTATTAATTAAATCACTGCTTGGCCAGTTACTTGCCAATAACTAGCATATTGCTAGTTAGCTCTTACATCTAGAATTAACCCATCTACATTGTTTTATATTTTACCACAAGGTCCGTGGTCTTCTGGTAAGGTTTTAGCATGTCTGTCTCTAGTTGTAGCTCCATGGCTTCTCCCTGACTCTGCCTTCTTCCTCCCAGCATTCAGCCTAGTTTTCCCTGTCTAACTAAGTTCTACCTTGCTATAGGTCAAGCCAGTTTCTTTATTCATTAACCAATACAAGCAATAGACAGAAGGACCTTTCACACCAGACATATTGCTGTGGAATAATCCTTTTGTACACTGTAAAGATTTGTCACTGTGATTGATAAAGATAAAGAAGCTGACTTGCCAATAGCTGAGCAGAATAAGGTTAGGATGGAGAGGCAGACAAAGAGAATACTGGGAGGAAGAAAGGCAGAGTCTGGAGTTGCCAGCCAGACACAGAGGCAGTGGGAGATGAATATGCTATGCTAATAAAGGTGCCATCATGTGGCAGAGGGTACAAAAATGAATATGGGTTAATTTAAAATGTAAGAGCTAGTTAGTAATAAGCCTGAGTGATTGAATGAACATATAATTAATATAAGCTTCAATGTGCTTATTTGAAAAGGGACAATAGAACTCTTTCTACAGCAATCTCTGAGTTGTAGGTAACCTAAACAACTGCCATTTTAAACTAGATTTCTACTTTCCCTTTCAGAATTGTCACTGAGTAAAGACTAACTTGGAAGCAGAATATGGGAAATTGACAACGAAGAGTCTTCAGTTAGTATGACAGGGAGTTTCCATTGGGATGGATAATCTCCTCTTCTAAGGATAATCACTTGCTAATTCCTAGATCCTGGGAAGACCTCACCTTGCATGACCACAGGAATGGTATACACATTATTGACTGGAAGATCTTTAGATGGGGAGGTTATTTTAAATCTCCTTGGCCCTTATAGGTAAGAAATACCACTACCAGTAAGATATAACCTTATGAATAACAGAGCTAAGGACATTCAGAAGAAAGGCAGAAATAGAGTCTGAAAGAAAGAGGTTAGGCTGGTGTGGGCTATCAGCCACATATTCCAAGTAACTTGTAGGTACACAGGTCTTTTTCCCTTTTCTTCCTGGTGATTTGTAGGGCTGTTTGACCTCTGGCTCCCTGGAGATTCTGCACTAGCACTGGCTTGAGGGTATAGCTTAGAAAGAATTTGATTCTCTTTTGTTATGGTAATTCCACCTGTAAACAAGGTTCCAGCTGCGGGCCCTATATGCCTGCCATGCCTGACTCCCACCGCAGGTTCTGCCTGGGGCGCCGGGCACCTGTCATCCTATTCCACTGCTCCTGATGGGAGGGGGTCGTGCCCTTTTGAACCCTCTTGCCCACTGGTATAAATACCTGACTTGAGTTTAATAAAGTGGCCATTTACTCTTTGGTAAGTGAGCAGGTCTCTTTGTGTGTGTCTGTTTAAACCCTTAGGACAATCGTCCATTCTCGTGGACTCGAGTCAGGAAAAGCGCGCGCCTGAATCGGACCTGGGTATCCACAGAAAAGTGCGGAGGCTAACAGTAACTCTTAGAAGCTAGAAAAAGAAAGAGACAGAATCTCCCTTAGGTTTTCTCAAAGGAACACAGCACTACTTGACATCCAGAACTAAGAACAAATTTGCATTGTTTTAAGCTGCTAAAGTTATGCAACCCTTTACAGTGGTAAATGACATTAATGCATGCATGCATACTACAGCTAAAGCCATTAGCATAGAAAGGTGATGTTCTATTAGGTGATACTAGCAAAGGCCTCTTGGCCCCAGATTCCCTTCAGCAGAGCAGGAGAACTGACTAGGGTCCCCGAGAGTTGTGCTGTTGGAATAGGCATGTAGGCTAAACACACATTCTAGTTCAACTTCAATGCCCCAGGACCTAATACTTGTCAGCTACTGGTAACAGAAACAAGAATGACCATTTCCCCAGGGAGGGTGCAAGCAGCCACAGAGATTGCAGCCAAACTCTGGAGGTATATGGCTCATGGTCTGTAAAAAATAATGACTTAGAACTAGGTAGTGGTCAATCTACATGCTCTTCTACAGAAATTTTGGAACCAGCATCGATATTACTAGGTATGCACAGTGGGTAGTCTCAAGCATTGGCCTCTGGCAGTATATCACACTCAAAACCTTGACCATCTAGATCCAAGAATCTGTGTCTTACTCATGACCTGAAGAACAGTGCTGTTTTGGAGATGGGGAAGTGGATGCTGTAAGAGTGAGAGGCTAGGGGGCAGGTTTGCCTACAAGAGGGTAGATCCTGAACTTCTTGTGTGCATGATTCATAACTAAGTTATGGCATGGATCTTCTTTCACTAAAATTGACACTGAAGTTATAACTCACAAGCAGGCTGAGAGGAAAAGGCAGCATAAAACCTGGAAAGAATTCAGTATCATATTTGTGCAATGAAATCTCAAACCACAGAGAAACACAAGATCAAAGACGAAGTGATCTTTATTCCCTTCTTATTTACAGCACCCCATCAAAGTAAGAGTCTTGCTTTTTTTTTGGGGGGGGAGGTTCGAGACAGGGTTTCTCTGAAGCTTTGGAGTCTGTCCTGGAACTAGCTCTTGTAGACCAGACTGCCCTTGAACTCACAGAGATCCGCCTGCCTCTGCCTCCCGAGTGCTGGGATTAAAGGCATGCGCCACCACTGCCCAGCTGAGCCTTGCCTTCTTTCTCAAGGTGATTAGCACCCTTGTCCCCCAGAGCAATGTGAGTGAGTCCCAGGCATCTATTGAGAATGAATGGCCTAATTGGTTCCATGTGTCTGCAGTTGTAGACAAGATTGAGCTACCAGTAGGCTTCAGGTTGCTCAGTCGGCTTCCAGGAAAGCTATTCTCAATTCCCATCACCAGAAGGGACAAACCATTTTTGTGATTCCTAGAGAGTTTTCAACTCAGAGGTCAACATGCTTCTTTTGGTACCCACGTTTCCCTAGAGTTGGTGTGATACACAGTGTTTTTCCCCACAGTAAGGAGGGAGGGTGGCTTCCCCAGTCTGTTAATCCTCACATTTATAAACTGTATGGGATTCACTCTGCAGCTGCACTGTGGAGGTAGCTTGAGTGCTTCCCACTGGTTTCAAGGAGGAAGAGGAAGATGGAAATGGAGTCAGAAGAGTCACTGCAGATATTAATGGCCCACTCTAGCGCTATGCTTCACCACATGCCTCACATGCAAGACTTTGGAATCACTAACAACCAAGAGGAGTAGATATGTCCATATCCACATCAGCAGACCAAGACTAGAAGGATAGGAGAGGGCCTGGGACAGGGGAGAGTTCCAAAATGTGGATAGTTATTAGAGCAATAAAAGAAAGCTAACTCCACAAGAATGCGAAAATAATATGTAGACTCTATTGTACAGTGATGAACAAATGGCTGTGATGGGATGACTGACTTCCTGTGGTCGTGAGTCTGTGCCACAAGACAGGCAAATTGATTTCCTTAATGAAGAAGGTGAGGTTTTCATTGTGTCTTATCATGAGCATACCCATTAAGATGGGTAGGAAAGAAACATTAACACACACACACACCCTAGCACATGTTGCAGTAGTGTTACTGATGTATTTAGTTCATTCAGAAAGCCATATGCATTCAATGAAAGGACACATAATTTTTTTTATTAAAAATTTCCACCTCCTTCCCTTTCCATCCCCTTCCTCCCATTCCCCCTCCCCCTCCCTCCCTAGTCCAAAGAGCAGTCAGGGTGCCCTGCCCTGTGGGAAGTCCAAGGTCCTCCCTAATCCATCCAGGTCTAGGAAGGTGAGCATCCAAACAGACTAGGCACCCACAAAGCCAGTACATGCAGTAGAATCAAAACCCAGTGCCATTGTCCTTGGCTTCTCAGTCAGCCCTCATTGTCAGCCACGTTCAGAAAGTCCAGTTTGATCACATGCTCCATCACTCACAGTCCAGCTGGCCTTGGTGAGTTCTCATTAAATCAGCCTCACTGTCTCAGTGGGTGGGTGCACCCCTTGCGGTCCTGACTTCCTTGGTCATGTTCTCCCTCCTTCTGTTCCTCCTTTGGACCTTGGGAGCTCAGTCCAGTGCTCCAATGTGGGTCTCTGTCTCTATCTCCATCCATCACCAGATGAAGGTTCTATGGTGATATGCAAGATATTCATCAGTGTGGCTATAGGATAAGGCCAGTTCAGGTACCCTCTCCTCAGCTGCCCAAGGAACAAACTGGGGACATCTCCTTGGACACCTGGGAACCCCTCTAGAGTCAAGTCTCTTGCCAACCTTAAAATGGCTCCCTTAATTAAGATATCTACTTCCCTGCTCACCCCCACCCCCTGCTCCCAACTTTTGCCTGGCAATCTTGTCTACTTCCAATATCCAGGAGGATAACTATATTTTTTCTTTGAGTTCACCTTCCTATTTAGCTTCTCTAGGATCATTAATTATAGGCTCAAAGGGACACATAAATTATATCAAAAGAGAAAAAAAAATACTTACCTCTCAGCCAAAGATAATACTGCTATTTTACTATCTTTTCCCTTCCATTTTGCTTTTCCTTTTTATAGACTTTTTTACACAGTAAATTTTTAGCTGAAAATAGAATCACACAATTTAATAATTAACATTTTATGGTTTGCTCACTTTATAAGAATCTTGTCCAACTTTGTTTAGACATATGAGCATAATTTTTACTATTGGCAAAATATACCAACTGTACAATTTATAACAGTAGCAAAATTACAGTTAGAAAGTAGAAGCGAAATAACCTTATGGTTGGGGTCCCCACAATAGGAGGGATTGTATTAAAGAACTGCAGTATCAGGAAGGTTGAGAACCACTGTGCTAGATTGGGAAAGACTGCTTGTAACATCTTCCCAGCCCTTCCACTTCCCCAGGGTGACAAATACCTACAATCACTGACATTTGTTGTAGAAAGAGTGTGTAGATCCAGAAGAACAGACTCTTCTGGGGATAAGTGTTGACAGAAGTTTCTGTCCCACCCAGTCCTTCAGTCGTTCAGTCCCAAAGAAACACTCAGAGGCCTATATGAATTGTAAACTTATTGGCCTATTAGCTCAGGTTTTTTTTTTATTAACTCTTACATCCTACATTAACCCATAATTCTTGTCTGTGTTAGCCAGGTGGCTTGGTACATTCTATCAGTGAGGCATTCTCATATTGCTTCTCTGTGTCTGCGTGATGACTGCAGACTGAGCCTTTCCTCTTTCCAGAATTCTGTTCTGGTCACCCACCTGTACTTTCTGCCTGACTACTGGCCAATCAGTGTTTTATTAAACTAATACAAGTGACAAATCTTTACAGAGTACAAGGCCATTGTCCCACAGCAAGTAAACCAGGGTGCTTGCTAGCCTTTCTACCCCTCCACTCCTTGGCCTACACAGGAGACTGATATCATCTGCACTCCTTCTTTGCAGGCACAGCAGAGGGCATTCTTACATGGACAGCTGCCAGTCCCCTGGCCTAGATGGTCCTGAAACACAAGACTTTCCCCCAGTATCTCCACATCTCTGTACTCAGCTCTTCTTAGGGGTACTCATGAAGCCCTCAATCTCAGTGATGCTTTCTTCTTATCACCCTCTTACAGTCTTTGTAATAAGAGTGCCTCCATTTGTCTGATTGTCAGTAAATCCCAGCACCTAAATTCCAGCTGTGCACAGAATAGGTCTTGCTCCAGACCCTTCCAAGTTTTTCCTGGCAGTGCCAATATTGCCCCCACGAGCTGATGCTCAGGCCTCTGTGAACCCTCAGAATGCTCCTAACCTCACTAGGTACCCTTGGGAGTGGGCATAGTCATCCCTCAAGGTGAGGCTTGTAGAAGGAATTATCCATCCCAGAGACTGCAGCCAGGAGGAGCGCAGCCCGATGAAAATAATGGAATGTTTTCCATCTGGGCGTGAAATAGGGTTTTCTCTGTGGTTAATGAGAACAGCCTGTTTCCAATTTGACTAATGCTTTCCATTAGAGTTCTGGCATGGCCCAGCAGAGAGGCATGGCTGGGGCCTTTGCTATCTCTCCTTAAAGGGCAGGAACTGCTTTGTTATTCAGAACTTTTCTTTGATCCTATCCCACAATCCTATGGCAAGGTTTATTAAGGCAGAGCTGAAAGTACCTTCTCTATTTGCTGGTGACCTTGAGCAAAATTCTGCACTTCTCTGGGCTCCAATCTATTCTCTAAGAAAATGAGTGGTTACGCTAACTCATACACTTCCCAAGCTCATTGTGGGGAACCAGAATTTAAAGCAAGACACTGCAATGACTGCTACAATTGCTTCAGCCCTTGATATGTGTCAAATATACAGCACGCCATTTTCATTTTCAATCTGTTATTGAAATAGTTATAGTTTTCCTGCAAGGCAGGATCATTAGGATCATTACCACCTCACAAAAGATGGCTATATCTTAATCCTGAATCCAGATGATAGTCACACTGTATGCAAAGGGAGTAGTGTTGAAGAAAAAAAAAATCACTGCTATGCGCTCAATGTGGACAGGAGATCTTAAAGGCAAAAAACAGAGTTGGAGAAAGAGATGTAACCATGGCTCAAGTTCTATGGGAAGACACTCAGGGACTTTGGCCACTGCTGTTAGTTTGAAAGATGCTAGAAGAAACCAAGGACCAACCACAACTTTTTAGTTTTCCAAAGCTGAGGAAAAGCTTTTAAAGAAGAAGTGGGATTTACTCATAAAATACACATTTCCACCCCTACTTTGATGCCAGCCCAAGGAGGCCCACTACCACCCACAGCTTGATGCCAGTCCATGGGTGCCAACCACCACCACCCACACCTTGATGCCAGTCCATGGGTACCAACCACCACCACCCACGCCTTGATGCCAGTTCATGGGTGTTGAAGGAGGTTGCTTGGCCACTTGTTCATTTCCAGGCCATCTAGACTCCTGAAATAATCACACAGAAACTGTATTAATTAAATCACTGCATGGCCCATTAGTTCTAGCTTCTTATTGGCTAACTCTTACATATTAATTTAACCCATTTCTATTAATCTGTGTATCACCATGTGGCTGTGGCTTACCAGCTAAAGTTCCAGCATCTGTTTCCAGCGGGGCTACATGGCTTCTCTCTGACTCCTCCTTCTATTGTTCCTAGCATTCAGTTTAGTTTTCCCCAGCTACCTAAGTTTTACCCTATCAGGACAAGACAGTTTCTTTATTAACCAATGGTATTTACCACATACAGAGGGGAATCCCATATCACTTCCCCTTTTCTGTTTAAATAAAATGGATGGTCTTAACTTTATCATAGTAAAACTACATATAACAAAACAGGTATCAAGTAAGAATTGTAGTTACAATATTTAAAACTATAACTAAAAATTTTTCAACTCCAGAAGGATATAATATTACCTAAGTAAACAGGAAGTGCATTGTAAGCAACCTCCAAAACTCTAGAAATGACAGAGACATCTTGCTGCCTGGACCAGTCACCCAAAGTTCTTTTGTACCATTGGGGCTTCCATCTTTAACCTACAGGCCCATAGTATCCAGCAGACTTTTCCATGAAGCAGGAAATTTTCTGCCTATATTGGCAGTTTGTCAGTCACTTTCTTCTGTGTCCTGCAGAAGGTCTAGCAGATTCTTTTGTGTAGCAGGAACTCCGAATAACCATCTCACCTTTAGGCAAGTTTAGCCGTCATTTCTCTGTGGGTCTTGCATGGCCAGTTCATCAAGCAGTCCAGGCAAGAGCAGTTTCTTGCCGAAATGGATAACCAACTCCATAAAGAGCCTCTTCAATGCCCAACTTCCTCTTGAAGTAGATTGATGTTGCCAGGAGCAGATGTGTCTCATTATCATAAAAAGTCTTAAACTCTTAAAACATTTTAAATGCTGTATTTTGAAGGTCTCTAAAAGATTTGATGAATACCTATCTAACTGAAATATATCTCTATATATTTAGAAAACCTAACTAACATGTTTACAAGCTTGACTATTATAGATGATTATCTATTAACCTATATTTTTAAATTGTACATTACATTTTTAAATGAGCTGTACAAACACAATACCTTAATCAAGAGCAGAAATATACATATAACAAAATTGACCTTAAATTTGTATCATTAAACCAAGATCCATACCAATGCAAATCTTATAGCATATCCCTCTTTAAATATAAACAAACTTTATAGACAATATTTGGGTCCATGGGGGCCCACCACCACTACCACACATCGATGCCAGCCTAGGGAGGCACACAGGCAACTCCTACCTGATGAGCATGCACGATACCTAGTGTATGTTGTGGTAAATTATTTTGGGACAATTTGTTTGATCATCATAGGGAACAATATTCTGCTGCTGCTCTTCTTTCTGTTTCTAACACATAAGGGACCTAGAGTCAGAGAAAGTACCTTGTCATTAGTACGTCAGTTGTTCTAAAGATATCTGTGTTCTTAAATCAGCCTCCAACAGATTGGTCATACTTGCATGTTTGAGGACTGGATCATGTCATAATTTGAGAAATTCACCTTTCTAGATGCAAACTACCTTCACCATGTGTAGGAATCAGTGTCTTTCCTCTTCATGGGAATTGTAGCCCTCATCTTTCTAAGCTATGCTAGGAAGTGAGCATCTTCTCTCTCTGTCACAAAGGAAGGGCTTAAATAGAACAGTGAAAGCATTTTTGATGCTGTGTAGCAACTTATCCCAAAAAACACAGTCTTAATACAACAGTCAGTTGTCTTGTCTTGTTTTGTTTTTTTTTTTCACAGTCTCAAGGATCAGGAGTGTTACTAGAAGCCAAGGTCCAACAATTCTAAACTCAAATTATTCACTTGACTGCCTCCCCATCTGGAAGGATCCAGGTTCAAACTTCCTTATGTTGTAGGGAGAATTCATTTCCTTGAAGCTGTCAAATCTTAAAAGCTTGTTTGAAAGCTTGTAAGAAGCAAGCATCTTGTTACTCTCCTCATCCTTCTGTGTGCTCACCTGCTTAGCCATGTCCTTCTCAGAGCTTTCCCCTTCTCTCTCACCCTTCCTGCCTCCATATTCCACCTGTTTCTGGAAACACCAGTTTCCCTCCTTCCTATATGGTCAACCTTGAAGAATCAGCGTTTCCGAGATTCAGTTTTCTTCTCTGTTTGGAAAAATTGAAAGGGATGGTACACTAAATGCTTAACCATGTGACACCCAGTTAGTCCTCTAATCTCTCTTTCTCTTCTTTCTTTCCTCTTCTAGCAACCTTACTGCTTCCCCACTTTCATTTTCTTCCCTCTTCCTACCTCCCTTGAGCTTGGCTTGAGAAGGGAATCGGGTTGAACTGTGTCCTCAAGGCTGGTTTTCTAAATATTCCACAGAGCAACCTGCAGCTTGTGAACAGTTTGCCCCTGAAACACTGAGTACCCATTTGTGAGTGCCCATTTGTGTTCTTCATTGCACCCATGATGTTGTTTGGCCTACTGCTTTGTTTATTTGTTCCCAATTGAATGTAAATAAGTTCTTTGGAACAAAGTCTTTGTTAGCCTTATGAATAACTCGGAGAATTCTCTCTGCTTACAGGTCTTGTTCTGCAGATCATACAAAGATGCCATTATTACTGAATTGATGAGTATATGGATGGGGCTCAATCACTAGATGCATAGATGGGGCAGGTAATTAAAGGCAATGTGGTCAAAGTTATTGCAGCATTTGACAAAGACTTAAATATAAAATGGTCCACAGGTCCACAGAAGAGATCCAAATTGGGTTTCTGTTGGCTATTCCTGCTCCATATTAACGTGGGTTTCTCACTTCTGGAGAACCTAAAAACAACAAGTGACCACTAAAAGCATGATTGTCCTCCAATGGGACACTTCCTAAGGAGAGTCTTCAGTGGTGCTGACAGACACCATCTTGACTCTCAACGCCACTATCAACAGACAACATCTTGACTCTCAACAAAGCAAAATGCATACACATGAAAACTGAGGTCACTCACCACCTGGTCCAAAAATCTTCTAGAAAGAGCAGAGACAGACTAGAATCCCTTATAAGAAATAGATATAACCCTAAGGAGAGGGTTACCTACCCACTAACTTGCTTCAGGGCCAAATTAATCCAAGACATACCAAAGAGGGAGATATATAATTCTTTTCATTTTACAAGTTAATGAACAAATGGATTTCCTATTCATTATTCATTGACTTTTGAAGTTTAATGAACAGCTCTGGGAGAATCACTAATTTAGGGTCTTTATAGAAAATGAGGGCAAGCCAGATTCAATATGCATCAAGTACATAAAAATTATCAGTGTGTTATATATAATGAATTTCACTTATTACATTAACAGTGCAGAGTTTATCAGTTTAAATTGTTAATGAACACAAAATGATGCACTCACCAAGCACACATCACATCTTTATACTATTATAATCTATATGGACCTTCATCGTCACTCCCACATCCACACCTCTCATCTCACATCTAATCCAGAGGCCTCTGTAGCTCTACCACACCACTCATGACCTCCAAAGGCAAACTGGTTAACTGGTTAAGGGAAACATGACCGGGAGCGTAGAGACAATTTTGCTTGTGCTTCCATTCCCAGCACAGCACTTGATTTAGGGGAAAGGGGACGAAAGAGAGTGAGAGCTTGCTGGGACAATGCGAGGCTGATGGGCTGCTAACAGAGGACATTGGTTTCTCTATGCGTGTTTGGAAAGGCCATATCCTCTTGCTTATGCTACATTGGCTGAGCCTCAGGAAACAGTATTCCCCTGCTGACAGCTCCTATCAGCTCCATGTGTGATACTCTTGATCAACCCAAGGATCCCAACAGCAAACAGTTATGATGCCTATTTCTTGAGAGTCAACTAGACCTTCCTGCCTCCCTTCATGGACTGCATCAGCTTACCCACTCCTTCACACAACAGCTGATCGATCCTGCAACTCACCTTGTTCTGGTTGATCGAGTGAAGCACAGATATGGTTCCACTTCAGAATCTAGACCCAGGAGACTACCATGTACCTGCTCACAATTAGATTTCATCCAACCATTATTTACTGTCTTGCTCTGTTATGAGTTGCTTTAAGCCCTATGTAGAGATGAATAAGACACATTGCCTGACCTTGAGAAGTTGATACTCCAGTCTTTCCTGACACTCTTGTGTGTATGGAGCTTCCAAGTTCAAATATGAGCAAGATCCAAATGCTGTGCCTGACCAAAAGGGCACCACAGTCACAGAAGACCTTGAATTATTACACTGAGGGAGCAAACTCAGAGCCAGAGAGACAAAGGCTGAATATTCGGTCTCATTAGTGGACCCTTGCTCCAAAGTTTTTAAATAAAAGTATATAACCCAAAGTAAGCATAGAAACCAGGAAAGTAAAAAGGGACGATCAGTGGACGACACGTCCTAGAAAGGACAAGAGCAGGATACAGGTACTGTAAGTGAGGAAATGTGATGGGGGCTGTAGCTGGGAAGAAAGGCAGCAAAAGAGAGAGAAAGGGAAGAAAGATAAATAGCATGGAAGATCTTTGAAAAGCCATAGGGAAACATCATTTTATAAAATTACTTTAAATATGTATATTTAGCATTGTGTGGGTGTGAAGTTTAAATGTAATTATGCTATACAGGGTGAAAATGCCCATTCCAAAAGCCACAGGTGATCTAATAAATCTCCCAGTGGCATGCATGGGAAACCTGCCTTCAAAGTGTTAGTCAGGATAGTTCAAGAGACTCCCAAAATAACACAGGCTATTATCATTGCCTTTGGTTGCCTCCCAGAACTTGAAGTTAAAACTCTCTTGCTGTAAGCACCACACACTTAAGACATGAGTCTTAGAAGAACAGAACAGGAATTGATCCGGAAGTCTCACTCCTGGTGACTAGTTCTCAGTATATCAGAGGGTTCTCTGCAAGATGCCAATGGAGAGAAGCAATCAATAGTCCTAACAAACTTCAAAGTCAATGACATACAACAATAGCCAGCCCAGCAAGATATCCACAAGGGGGCAATAATGGCACTTTTATCTCGGGAGTCACCCAAAGCTCCCTAATTGAACTTAAGACAGGAATTCATGACTAGTACTATGAACCCTCCCAACTCCCTGTGGTCAGTGAGATAATGAACCCTAGAGGAAAAATCATTACTGACATTTTCTTGCATCAATATAATTTCTAACTGTATTCAAAATACATATCATTATACCCACAGAGAGTATAATTCTCACCCTCCATCAGAAAGTTTCTTGGTGCAGCAAATGGAAATTATTATGGAGATTCACAACTGGTCAAATCGCAGAGTCAGTGGTGCCCAGTCCCAATTAATAACTCTATAACACAACCCTTACACCAAGGGTTCATGGGAAAATTATAGACAAAGCCACAGAGCTATTGTGAGCACCAGAAGACCAGGATACCTATGGCTAGACGGTGTCATCTAGACATGGTAAAGACTTGCACCTATGGAACCTCAACAAGACAGCTGTCTAAAGAAACCCTGAACAATGACACTATCTTGTAATTGTGCATCAATAACACACGACAGCTGACATATCAACGTAGATGGGGGAGATTTCACAAGGCTTCACCCCTAGATGAAGAGCGAAAGGTAACCAATGACTGATGAGAGAGGTAGAATCCGCAGAAAAGCTCGCTGATACACTATCCAAATCCTAGTGGTCAGCCCTAAACATATGTACACATGAGCTATGCTAGCTAAATGAATTCAGTAGGTTACAACAATATGTACATGTATCTATGTAATAATAATAACCCAAGATAAAAAAATCATAAATTTGGGAGGGAGTAGGGGGCATTGGAGGAACTGAGGGAGAAGAGGGAAAGGAGGGAAAGGGAAAAAATTAAATATATTACTCATGCACATAATTCTGAAAATAATAAAAATTTAAATCAAAAAAGCAATAAGACCCCCTCCCCCCCCCAAAAAAAAGCAGCAGAAGAAGTTAAAGGACATGAATCAATCCTAGTGCTGGTTGCTGGTAGCCAGTCACTAAGTGTGCCCAGGAAGAATCTACCTCTTTTAACATGAAAGAACTTACCAGAGTCACTAAGAATAGCCACCCTTTATGGCTCCATGGATGAGTTACAGATGGAGGTATGGTTACCTGAGATATTTACTGATTTGTCCTCCCAGGGCCACTCAGAGATGAACACAACAAGAGGACACATGACGGGACTCATTCTGGGGAAGACAGGTGATGAGCGATCATCTCCCCTGCAGGATGAACTTCCTGCTGCGGGAAGAGAAGGGGTGGCATCAGCACACTGAGGCATCAAACTCAATTTTCCCTCAGGCAGGATGGAACATGGGCTTTAGTGACTCGGTCACACTGGCATAAAGAGTAAATAGACACTTGATGGTTGCTAGGCAGCTGGCAGATGCTTGAAATTAATGTACTAAAGTTGGATGGCCAATATTTCTTAGTATAATTTCTTTCCACACTAGCAGGGCTCTGACTCTAGGGACTAGCAAGCTGGAGTCATTAGCAATTATGAACTATGGTCTTTTAGGAAACGATGACAATGAGAAGATTTTAAAATCCTGTTCCAAGACGTTGCCCTCACTGAACCACATAAAATTCCCCTGACTAGTGCCAAATGTGTTCATTCAATTTGAGAGGCAACTAGCCTCCAGTGAAACTGATATGCTATTTTAAATGAGGCAGAATTTACCTTATGTTCACTGAACCCTTCTAAGCTAAAGATGAATAACCCACCACTATCCTTACAGATAGTGAAACCAAGGCTGAAGGAAAACTGACTCACCTGACATCGGAAGTAAGGTTGGGGGCCCATTGTTTGGACCTTGCTCAGGGAAGGACATCAGTGAGGCATCTCCCTCCTTGGCAGTCACATTGTGCCCTAGACATGAGCTCAAGCCACTTTAATTACAGTTTTAGTTATTTTTTAAAATTTCAAACAATAAATTTAGATCATATTCTTTCCCCTCTCCCAAGTCCTCCCAGAACACACCCACCTTTACTTTACTTCTCCCTCTCTCTCCCACCTGTTTCTCTCTCTCTCTCTCTCTCTCTCTCTCTCTCTCTCTCTCTCTCTCTCTCAAACAATAAAAAAAACTCAAGCAATACAGGACACCAAATCAAAAGCAAAGAAATCACACCAAAAGAACACAGTCCATTCTGCACTGGCCAACTGCTCCTGAACGTGAGGTTTGTCCTTCAGTGTGGTGGATATGACCAGCGTCACTTCACTGGACTAAGCTGATTCTCCCCTTCCTTGAAGGGATCAGTTGTAAACATCTTCTTGGTTAGGACTGGGACTTTGTGTTTACTTCCCCTTCTCACTGCAGGCCTTGTCTGGTTTGAACTTGTGCAGGTCCCATACTTATTGTCGCACTCTTTGTGCGTTCATATATGCATCATTCATATTTTATCTGGAAGACTGTTTCCTTCGACGTAGCCACCAACTCTGGCTCTTGTCTTTCTCCCTTCTCTTCCACATAGATCCTTGAGCCCTGAGGGGAACAGTTTGTTAAGGATACCCCATCTGGGGTTGAGCATTCCAAGGTCTCTTACTCTCTGCATGTTGTCCAGTTGTGGACATCTCTGTTAATTCCCATCTACTGCAAGAAGCTTCTCTGACAAAGTGTGAGTGGTACACTCATTTATGGGTAGGGCAGAATGCCATTGAGTCACTTAATTTCACTATATTCACTTAACAAGATAATAGTAGTAGGCTTTTCCCCAAAGTGTCCATGACATACATAGATCTCTCTAGTCTTTTTTATGATTTAGGTTTTTTAAAATTTTTTATCGAAAATATATTTTTCTCTGATACAATACATCCTAACCACAATTGCCTCTTCCTCCACTCTTCCGAGATTTCTCCTATCCCCCCCTCCTCCAGTTCTACACCCCCTCCCCCATTTCCTCTTCAGAAAAGAACAGGCCACCAAGAAATGACAATCAAACAGGAAAAAACAAGGTACAATAAAACAAGGCAAAAGCCCTCATATCCAGGCAGAACAAGGTAATCCAACAGGAGAAAAAAAAGTTACAAGAGAGTAGGCAAAAGAACCAGAGATACACCAGCTTCCATTGTTAGGCACCAAATCCTCTGCACATTCACTATGGATGTTAGCATTGTATTTTGTGGGACAGCTCTAGTCTTAATATTATGTTTTTTTCTGGCATTTGCAATGAACAGAGTATAGCGCTTGGTACTTTGCTGAAGTATTTTCTTTAATGAATGTCAAAAACATATGAGGAAGAAGATTGCAATAACCTTTTACCCAGATGAAGATGGGGGTCTCAGAGAAATGAAATTAGTTTTCTAAGTTTATCTAAACCCTGGTTTTATAGAGAGCAGGTTTGACTGCCTCTAGGGTACATCTTCACGTTCAGCCTCTTTGCCAAGTGACGGCCTCCATATCAGAGATAGTGCCTAATCACATCACTCTTTCTGAGCACAGTGAGTTGTGACAGAGATTAAACAATGTGAAGCTCTTTAAAGTTAAAGTCCTCCAGTGTTATCTCTCATTCATGTTCTTACTCTCACAGTCTGTGTCCATGCATCAGCCAACTCTGTCATCAAATTCACTCACCATCTCCCAGCCTCTTCTCTTGTCTCTCCTCCTCCCCGGCTACCTCCCTTACAGCAGTGACCTCTTTCCTGTTCCCCTTGATTATATCTCTGATCCTAGGCTCTGTAGATAGGAGCATCTAACCTTATAAGACCCAAGTGTTTTTAGATAAGTCATTTAGATAAGTGATCTTCTGAGCCTTCCCAAGGACACCAGAACTTTAGTTTGCTCAACAGCCAGGTTCACAAGCAAACCCTATGCCAGGTTTTTTTTAAAAGTAAATCAATTTGCAAGCACTGAATAATGCTATCATTTTAAGTTTGTCTCCCAAACTTTTCACTGTGAAGGGTTTGCTCAATACTAGTGTAAATCCATTTTCTCATAAGTCCCTGTTTCCCATGATTTCGAATAGCACAGTGATCAGAAGCAACTACACACATATCATAAAGTGTTTTAATTATTTTGTCTAGTTAACTCTTCAACAGTTTATAGGAAGATATAAACTATAGTATTGAAATATAAATATAACTTATATTCTGATTTGCTCTTATAACACTTCCTGTGTCATCCAAGTTTGATTAGAGAATTGGGACAACAGAAAGCACTGGATAATGAGGAACCTGTCATTGGATTCAGCATTTTACTATTAAGGAAGCTTGCCACAAAGTCCATGAACAGCTCCTCCGTGGCCATCTCTATAGCTGGAAACGAAAGTTAGACACAAAGCAGAACCGAATACGGAGAAAGGGAACTCATGAAGGTGAACTGGAACTTACAAGGACAGTCCACCACTTTGAATGATTCTATGACTTACAGGGAAGTTTGTCAATATTTACATATATCTGGACAAAGGGCCAGAAGCTGAAAGAGAGGACCTGGTGAGGAATGTGGGAGTCATAGCCCGTTTTTTTCTCTGGAAGATATGTGAGGGTGTGCGTAGTTTCCATAAAACCTGTGCCCAACACTAATGTCAGGATCATAAAAAAAGGCCCCACTGTACTCTTTCCCTTAAAGTTAGTACCAGGTAAGAACCAGACAGAGAAGGGTATTCTAGGAAACATGGCTATAGAAAGCCAATCCAACCATCACAAATCTTCAGAGAACTCACTGGGGAATGTCAGGGAAATATCCCACTACAAAGGAGTTCATTAGGCCTTCAGTTGTGATCAAAGAACTCTAAGGCTTTTGATTCCTTCACACGGGGTCCCCAGTGAAATGACTGGGATTTGGGAATAGTAGGAATTCATTGGTTGGATTTTTTCCTAGCAATGATCAGATCCTGCTGTCGTCAAAGAATTATTTGATTCGGATGTGAGTAACTTGTACACAATACTACTGGTGTTTATGTTGCGTGTGAATCCTGTAACTCTGTCATTAATGAAAATATAACCTGTACTCAAAGGCTGGAAGAAATGGCTATTAGAATTTCTGTCCTGTCCCAAGTAATCTACAGATTCTGCATAATACAGCAACAATACCAATGATCTATTCAAAGAAATAGAAAAGGCATTCTTAAACTTCATACAGAACCAGGAATTTACTCTGAACAGTTAACAAAATCTTGAGCAAAAGGAACAAACCAGGAAGTCCTGTGACACAGGATCTCAAAATCTGCTGCAAAGTTCTGGTGCAAACCAGTGTGGATCTGGTGCAAAACAGGCGTTGAATTCAAAGCAAGCAAATGGAGACCAGAAGTTAATGCATGGATTAACAACAATTGATTTTCTTTTAGCTCAGATGTGTGATTTATCTTTACAAAAATGATACAATATAAACAGGACTAACAAACACATCAGGCCAGTAAGCTCTATTGCCTGGTGTTCATTGATATTTTACTCCTAGCACAAATATGGTTTTCTGTATTAGAACCAAAGCAAACCAAGCATGCAAATAAATGATATATCTCTAATCCTTACCATCACACATATCTAATTCTGATACCCAAGGTGACTGTACTCCTTACACAACCAGTCATGTTTTTTTAAAGAAATACCGAGTAACATTTGTATCATGTAGTTCATTTTAAATTATATTGTATTTATTTTCACAAATCACTGAATATATTTTGTTTTATATTAATTTTTCTTTATTTTTGATAATTTTATACATATATACATACAATAAAAATAATTACATCTCCTGCCTAACCTCCCAAGTCCCCAACTCCTGACCAAATCCCCTCCTAACTTCATGTTCTGTTATGTTTCTATTTTATTTGTTGGCAAGTCATTTAGTCAAATTAGTTCCACCTACAGATGTACGGGTATGAGGTCATTCACTAGAGCATGAGAAATTTATGAGGCATCACACATTCAAAACATAAAAAAGAATGATTCTCCTTCCCTCAGCAGCTACCAACCATCACTAGCTCTTCTGCAATGAGTGAGGTGTGGCAAGCGTGTCCCTCCTATCTATGCTGGGATGCTGGCTAGACTGAGCTTGTGTAGGTCTTGTACAAGTAGCTACAGCTGCTGTGAGCTCATTCATGCCCCCAACCACATCATGTCCAGAAGTCTGCACTTCACAGTGGAGCTCCCCATCCCGCCACCTCCTCTGCAATGTTCTCCCACCACCAGGCATATCAAGATAAACAAGCCAGAGTATTCTTCCTGAGAAGTAGTAGATTATTCCCACGTATGTGTATGTAAATCTGTCCTATGTGAAAGCCTCCTCCCAGTGTCTGCTATTCACACCTTTAGACCCTGAATATGGTTTCCAGACTGATGTCAAGTATCCCAGGTCCTTCATGATGTCAGTGGAAGGTAATGTAACTGGTGTGGGCAGTTGCATTTTATGTCTTTTCCACCTCCACACTGCTGCCTTAGGAAGAAGGGACAGATGAAGGACTTTCACAAGACCTAGACATCCATCTACCTGTTTTCATGGAAGACCAGTCAACACCCCTGTCACAGTATGTGGGGTAAGAATCTAGAAGGAAATAAAGTTTTCTGATTAAGACTCTTGAGTTGGTTTCATTAAACATGCATCTTAAAATATGAAACACAAACCTGATCCTGCTTAAACCATCTCAGGGCCCATATCTGCTTTTAAAATATGGTGAACATTATGCCTCCTGATAACAAGCAACCTATTCTTCTTTAGTCTCGTGAGAAAGCTGGTACACACAAGGTGCCAGCACAAATGGAAGTCTAGTTACGTATGATGGTGCTTGCCTGTAATCCCAGCAACTGGCAGATGTGGCAAGATTATCAAGAGTTCTAGGCTGTCCTCAGCTACATAGTGAAACTAATTTCAGCCTGAGCAACACGAAACCTTGTCTCAAAAGGCCCTAAACATGGCTGGAGAGATGGCTCGGTGGTTAAGAGTACTTGCTGCCCTTGCAAAGAATCTCGGCTCAGTTTGCAGTATCCACATAGCAACACACAACAATTTGTAGTTCCAATTATAGAGGATCAACAGCTCTCTTTGGGCCTAAGTTGGCACTGGGCACACGTGTGATACACACATACACATGCAAGTAAAGCATCCATGTACAACATATAAAAGCCCCAAAGAAAAATTGTGGATAAAATAATCACGAAATTCTATTACTTCTACCTTCATTTCATTTTCAAACCCAACCATTTCTCCAAACTCTAGCTGCCAGCCACCACTTGGCCACTGTCAGATCTCATCTGGATGCAGGAGGTCTCCCAACCTTGTCTTCTCTACCCCTGCACACATCACTCTGGCTGACCAGAGGAGCCAAAGGAAACATCTACAACCTGCACTAGATCATGAACCCCTCTATTTAAATCTCTCCACTTGTTTAGTGGGACATACAGAGAAAAGTCCACCCTCACCCTTCACTTCAGACCCCAGCCTGCTGACCATGCTGAATTCCTCACCTTTCTCCTGGCTTGGGTATGTGCTCCCTTCTTATGGTTCCCTCTGGCTCTTAACTACTCGAGCCCTTTATGTTCAGATGTCACACTTTCAACTCTTGCTCTTAATTGAAACAAAGTCCCCACGAGCTTCCCTTTATTACAGTTGATTGTTCTCAAGAGCTGCATCAGCTTCCTGGGATGGCTAGCCATTTTAATGAAAATCAAAATCAAGACAATTGTAAGAGGTAATGTTTTAGAATGAATACCAGGAATAAAATAACCACTGGAGGCAGGGCGCATTAAAAAACAGTTGCAAGAGATACCTTGTTAGCTCTATGGAAATAAATGTGAAATTCAGGAGAGTACTTACAATTACTAGATAAATATAATTAACAAATAGGTAATATAGAATCAAAAATCAAAATATATTATTTATCCTAAAAGATATAAAGACCATATAAATTCAGTACCATATCAACCATTCTAGAGACCATAAAATAAGGGTTTTTGTATTATCTTTACAGAATGCAATATTAATACCAAAACTGAACAAAAAATTTATTTTTAAAACATAAGGCATATGCTGTTTAGAAGTATCAATTCAAAACCTGAAGGGAAATTTTACATAGCAGAGTTCACACAATCGTATTCCATGACCTATTATTACAGCTTATTACAGAATACAAAGATAGTTTGATATTTAATGGTATGTTTTTTTTAATACTAAACTATTAAAACTGAGCTATCCTTTCCCATAAATTCTATGTAAGCATTTTACAAAAATGTTCATGCATAGTCAATCACACTCAGTAAAGTAGGTGTGTTACATAAAAAATAATTATCTAGTGAAATTAGAGAAGAGGAATAATTAGAGGCATCATATTAGGAATACAAGTTGTGTATTTATCAGTTTGCACTAATGAGTTGATTGGTAATTCTTAAGAGACATAACAGAAACCTACCATAAACAACAAGGTAACTCAGTTAGATGTATGTATGAAGTTCATACCATTGATGCCACTCACCCATCATAATGCATCCACCACGCGGGGCAGTCCTCGGAACTGCCAAGAGTCAAGTCTTCAACCCCACATCTGTAGACCAGCTAAATATTTCACATTCTTCTGGCATAGCATTTCCACTTTGTGCTGTAAGTAGTGCCATTTCTAAATCACATTTGTACACTGATTCTGAGCTCATTGAGTTTAGATAATTCATTCTCCATTTTATTTTCTGTGTATAAGTATTCTGCTTGCATTATGTGTATGTGCGACCATACTGAAGAAGAGGGCTTCAGATGTGTGAAATTCATATGTAGGAATCAATTGCCTTTAAAACACAAGTGGGAAAGCTGCTAAGTAGAATTATCAAAATCCCCAGTAGAGAAGCAACAAAATACTAGAAGAGGTAGGAATTAATTTTGTCAAGAAAATGTATAAAAGCTTTTATGAGTAATACCCATAGCATACTCCAGAAATATGTACATGCCCACACACACATACATACACACATGTGCCCACACATATGCATCCACACACATGTGCACACACATATGCATGCGCACACATGCATACATACCCATATGCACGCACACACAGTATTATATTTTTAGTAGAAAAAAAAATCAAGATTCCATCTTAGTGATGTGTACATTTAATAGGATTCTGATAAAAACAAAACAAAACAAACAAAAACCCCCAATAACCTTTTTCTCCCTGATATAATTTCTCTCTGGCCTCAAGCAAATCACTTTTCTGTACTGAAAATTGGGATGGTGAGAATTGGCTGTTTTTCTTCTTGCTTCTGCAGAATAAGACCCACGGCTCATTGACTCAGTATTCTGAACATCAGCCATGTACAGAGGCGAGTCCAGAGCTAAATGCTGGACCTCAGACAAGAAGGCAGGTCTTTCGCACCAAGCCTTGTCCTTGGTATATTCCTTTACCTCTCTACTGGTCTCCTCTGTCCAGAGCACCCATTCCACCTGGTTCTAATAGCGCACATAGTCAGGACCTTTGGCTTCCCAAATACCTCATCTGTCACTTAACCAATTGCTATTCGTCCCTCCATGAAGTTCAACTGCCATCCACTTTAAACATCTGGTTTCAGAGCAGCTTCTTGCTTCATCTCTTAGTTCCTGGTTTAATATCTCTGTAGTCCAAATATCCACCATCAGGATTTGGCACATATAACGTTCATATGATTTTCCGCTACCTTGGACCAAAATGTAACAGTCTTTTCTTATCCCAAAAGAAAGTTCCCCATAATCCCTAACTGGCTGTGCCTCGACTGTCCTCCTCAATGACTCCTCAGGCTCTTAGGCTGTCTCACGCTCACCAGGTATTCTCACACTCCAGTCAGTCCTGAGTCTTTCCCTATTCTGGGTCCTTTTTATGTTAGCCCAGTCATTCCCTCCCCAGGGGTCCTTTCTGTCATGGCTGGGCTAACTCATTTAATGTATTCTTAGAGTACACGTTCATCTGTTATGGATGTTGATGGATGCCTATACATTTTTAGGGTTTTTTTTTTCTTTTGTGGTGGTTGTAAGAATAGTTAATCCCTATCCTTTAGCATGAGAGAGACACTGAAGATGGAGGACTCAGCTCTGATGCTCTGATATCCATTAAATATGCAACAGGGTCACCCACACCTACTACAGATGCCTGCTGTGATCAAGGACTATCAGAAGTCCGGGACAGGCTGGACACCAGGAGACTTAGTCTACACTGGCCATTACATGGGATCCATAACACAGAAACTCAGAAATTTTCCCAACCTCTTCCCCCTGCCCTTCCACCTCACATCGACTTGAACCCCTATCTGCATCTCACTAGCCTCCTCTGGCTTCCTGCTTACTTAAATTTACATACACATTTTCCCAAATAAAATACTTACCTGTTAATAACACAAGGGGATCTGAATCTTGTGGAGTCAGAACTCATGCATTTTCTTTTAGTAACCGTACATTAAAAGCCATGAGTCTGGGAAACGGGCCCCCATTTAGCATATCACTGATGCTCGAACCTCCCTTGACACTTGACCCGTACTACCTTCCAATAATTTCAAGTGAGTACACAAGTCATCTTGGCTGTGCACACCTTTTCTTATTTGGGGGGATCCCATACATGCCTTATACTCCTACAAAATGCCACTCACCCATCATAACTCATCACCATCTTGAAAATCCTCGGTAATACCAAGAGTCAAGTCTTCATGCGCATGTCAGTAGACCAACTAAATATTTCACATTTTTCTATCCTGGCACTTCCACTCTATGCTCTAAGTAGTACAGATGTCTTAATTACATTTGTACACTGATCCTGAGCTCACTGAGATCAGGGGATTCATTCTCCATTTTATTTTCTGAGGATGAGTATTTTGCCTGCATACGTGTTAGCACACTGAAGAAGGGGGCTTCATATCTCAAGGAACCACAGTTATAGATGGTTGTGAACTGCTGTTGCAGGTGCTGGAAACTTAACACAGGACCTCTGAAAAAAAAACAGTCAGCTCTCTTAAATACTAAGGCATCTCTCCAGTCTCATATTTCTGATTTCGTCTAACATACTGACTAATGTATTATAGAGGAAAATATAGCATGGGAAGGGGAAGAAGATGGAGGGAAAGATGAAAGAAGAGAAGAAGAAAATAATAAATATAGGCTTATATCTCTAGGCTTCCCCTTCACATGCCTTGGTGTTCCACATGTACCTCCATTTCTGGAGGAGAGATAAACAGCTTCTCCCTCCAGCCCTTAATCATAAATCAGGCTCTGACAGGATGTTACAAGAAGATGTATACAGATTCCTGATACCGAACAGGAGCTAGAAAAACAAAAGCTACTGGTTTGGTTTAAGCCATGAGTTGCAGCAAGTCAGCCTCTGAAATGTATGCTTAGGTTCAATCTTTCAGCCCGGTATTCTAATTAAAGAGAAGTATGCACTGCACTACAAAGAATATACATTTGTGTCCCAGCGGCCCAGGCCATTGTGTCTTCTCATCATAGACGATCATGAGATCAATGCTATCTTCGTCAAAGTTCAGCATTAGCACATTACAAAAACTTGACCCGAAATGATTGATCAAGATTTTTATTTAGTATTTTGAAAGAAAATATTTGGTATTTTATTGTGAAAGATCTCATAATGTCACATTAGCTAGTTAGTATTTGATACCATTTGACAGCTTTCAGTACTTGCATTGAAATTCTGGGAAACAAGGTATGAGATCTTTAAAACATGTTGGAGTTCTCCCTGTGAACAGGCAGTTTTCAGTGTCCATCTCAATAACTCCATCCTGTAGCTTCAGGCCACTCTTGGCAAAGGTTCACACAGGCTGTGCTGATGCCAGTCTCCCTGTTTGTGTTTATATTTTAGCCGAGAATCCCTCCCTACCTTGCCAGCCCACTCTGCTTCTTCACCTTCCTGCATGATCATGGATGGCCCTCGTTTGGTGTCTCTGCAGGATACGAACTCCTTAGTTCCTTTCTTAAGTTCATTTCACACAGATCCATTCAGTACCCTCCGAGTAGAACATTGAGGATTCAAAATTCATCTAAACAGCCAAACCTACTTCTAGTTGTGTAAATACTGCATGCTGTTCAAAAAATTAATAACTGTCTAGGTGATAGCTGGTGGGTTCCTTGTTGCAAAGGAGGCTGTGGTCCAAAATGCATCCACTAGGTCAAATGGAAAGGTCCTGCTGCGATGACCCACCATGACTGACAATCAGATCTTAACACTGCTAAGCCAGCTAAGCTTAGCTAATGCACCTGCATATATTAAGAAAACAAACTACCACAAATATGGGATTGTAAGAGTACACGCTCATCACGTCACTCAGGAATTCAACAGACATTAGCAGAGTCCTCTACTCAGAGATACCCAATGTGGTAACCAAGATGCAGATTGCGTCTGTGCTATCATCTGTAAGACAGACTAGAGGATGGTGAGCTGGTTCCCTTATGCTCTTGGCAGGATTTCTTCTCATGTAGGACTAAAGGAACCCTCTATTTGTTTTTGCATCTGTCAGATCTCTCTTAATTTCTAGTATCTCTCCTCAAATTCTTACCATGAGTCTGGTCCATTTTCATGCACTCTGCCATTCCAAAGTGTCTGACCTCTCTGAAGAGCTCAACGGCCCAAGCCAAGTGATTAAGGATCTTAATTATATTTTCAAATCTCCCTTTTCAGACTAGAAGTGGGTTAATTACCTGAGAGGAAGAGTGTAGATCTGGGGAGAAGCATCATGGGCGTGTCCTGTTTTGGAGATAACATTCCCATAGTAACAGAAGCGCCACGCCACTCTTGGCAAAGGTTTGAGGTCTCTGCAGCTCAAAGCCTGGTAGGGACCCAATCTGGAGTCGTTTCATTTTCACACATCCTTCCACCATGAGATTAGAGCACACAGGGAGATATCCTTTGACTGTGCAAGTGGTAAGCCTACCATCCAAGCTCAGTATTACATGCTACCCAAAGTTTGGATGAACCTGGGAGGGCCTTTTCCTGTCTCTCCTCTCCTGAGTATGCCTCCATAGCCTGACCATACTCTGTATTAGTGACACCCTGCCCAGTTAACAGCTCATCACTGGTTACTAGAATATAGTTCCCTGCCAGCCTGAAGAATCAACCAATCACAGACACCTGTAGGTTGCCAGAATCCTTCACCTGACCATCCTGTTATCTTAATGTAGAATTCCTCCTACCATCTGTGAGGGAGAGAGGCCACTGATATACCCTGGAAAACAACCAAGGGATAATATAGGTCACATCGGGCACATTTCCTTGATCAGAAAGAATTAGATGACATTGGCAACTTCAGGGGATGGAAGGGTAGGCACAGTCCATGTTCAAAAGGAAATGACAGAAGTCTTCAATGGCAGAATTTATGGCATTGGAGTTAAGATTACTGAGTCTGAAACCAGACTGTTTCAGTCACACTCTGGAGACTTCGTGATTAGCTTTACTATCTTGATTTAGTCCTTTCCATTTCTGTAAACAAGATATCACAGGAGCATTTCCTACCTCAGACATCTGCTTCAGGGAATTCTAGAGGACAAAAAGTCCAGGTGACAAATCTGTTAGCTTATGGAACTGCAAAGATGGGACCTCCATGTATGAATGGTGTATTATAAAACCTAAGCACCTATTTGCTACATTGGCGGTTGTGAGCCCAACAGGATGCTTTTTCTCATATAGAAAAAGAGGCTCTGCCGGATGGTGGTGGTGCACGCCTTTATTCCCAGCACTTAGGCGGCAAAGAGGCAGGCAGATCTCTGTGAGTTCGAGGCCAGCCTGGTCTACAAGAACTAGTTCCAGAACAGGCTCCAAAGCTGTAAGGAAAAAAAGAAAAGAAAAAGAGGCTCTCCACCCATGAGCTCCCCACCAGTTAGATCATCAGGACACCCAGTCCTCCAACTAACAGGCTTAAGTTCGGTTCCTACCAGCCTGCAGTAGTATCCTAAGAAACCAGCTATACCTTCCCTTGGGAACTGAGGCACAAATTGCCCTTTGTTCATTGCATAGCCTGCCTTCTATGACCTCTGTTCTTGTACTCAAGGAAACCCCCAGCAGAGCCCTGCATGGCACAATGCCATACCTTCTAAGACTGTATGTGTGGCTAATAAACTAAAGCTAAGTCTTCCGTGGAGACTCTCATGAGTTCGGGACTCTTCCAATATTCATATCAAGGGATTGTTATTTGGATGACTAGAAGGTGGCCATCACACATGGGCAAATGTTAAAAAAGAACAGATAGAAGTACAAGAAATTGGAAAGAGAGCATGTGGTCTTAACCCACTAACACCATTTAAGATTAGTGAGTGTCCTGGTGGAGATGTGATGCAACAAAAGGCAAAGCATGTGGAGTTCAGGGGAGATACAGAGAAGCCTAAACTTGGATGTCATCTCCATGCATTGGGTATTGCAGACCATGAGATGAATAATGTCATGAAGACAGAAGTGAGGTTCAGGTGCGGAATCCTAAGATAATGAGAGTGGAGGGACGTGAACATGACTGAAGAGAGAGAAAGAGAGGGAGACAGAGGCCCAAGGCCCATTAGTGACATGGGAAGTCTCCTACGAGCCAAATAAAAATGAACTTTGACAGAGTGGAAATGTGATCCTAGCCAAGTATTTCTGATTTTTATGCTTCAAATGAAAATTGAGAACTGATCAATTGAATTCTTGCTATTGAGATATGAATGAGTTGATCAAAAATCAGATCATTAGATGGCTGATAGGGACAGATTGAAAAGAGATTGGGGTGCAGGGACTATTCATAATTCTTTAGAGAAATGTACTGAAAAAGGAACAAAACTTCTGAGGATCAACTGAATAGAGCATGACATCAAGGAATGCTGTAGATGATTTTAAATGATAAGATATTACAAAAGCATGCTAACTGTAACGGTCTAAGGAAGTGGTTCTTAATCTGCGGATCATAGCTTCTTTGACAACCTTCTGTCTCCAAAAATATTTACATCATGAATTATAAGAGCAGCAAAATTACAAGTAGCAACAAAATTATTAATAAGGAACTATCAAAGAGTCGCAGCATTAGGAATGTTGAGATTCACTGCTCTAAGGAAAGGGACATGTGTGAATGAGGAGGAAAAAGCCAGAGGATACCTCCTGTACTTGACTTTGGAGATGGAGCATAAGGAACAGAGTCTACAGCAAGAAAGAGCAGAGTGATCCCACTCTGAGCATCAGGAGGTGATGATGGTGATGAACTAGGTGCATGAGATTGGGACAGTGTGAGTTCTCATCTTCCCACTTCAGTGAAAGAGAAATAAATTTCAGATTTCAACTGGAAGTGGAGATTTTTAAGCATATAGAAAACATAGGTTGTCAAATAAAAAGTTCAGTGCCAAAAGGGACACCTCTCCTCCAGTTGTTGGACAAAGGTACCCTAAAAACCTCCCAAACAAAACAGGCCATCACCATTGCTCTTAATCGTCCACCAGGTCTTGATTTCAACACCTATTGCTGAGGAGAAAACACACTTCTGATGCACAAATCAAGTTGGTATTGACAAGAAACCTTCTACTCTGCTGGCTGGTATTCACAGTACTGGAAGACTGCGTTGGAAGAAAAGTCATCAGCACTGTTACCCGGTTTTGAATATCATGAGTTGCAATAATGACCAACCTGCACATATGCTCATGGGTGTACCAGTGTTAATGGGGCACCCAATCACTTTCTAATTACATTTAAGGCCAAAACTATTGTAAGAAACAAATTCCTTGTAAGCACCTGTGGCTGGAAATTTCATAGGCCTAAGGAAAAAGTTACTATTATTATTTTGCTAAATGGGCACACTATCAAGCATCTCTCTAAATTTTGATCTCTATACCCATAGACAGATGCAGCTCTTACACCTCATCAGAGAAGTTTCTTTGTATATGAGGCAGTGGTTAAAATCCCAACTGGTCAAGGGGCAAAGAATAAGTGACTGTGGAGTACTCAGTCACGCCACAAATGAAACACGTACATTATGCCTCATCCCCAAGGATCAGTATCCTCATGGAAGAGGGGAATGAATGATTATAAAAATCAGAGGTCAGGGAGGACCAGAGCAAAACAGTACCTTTTAGATGTGACAGGACCAACAAATTCATGAACTCATAGCAGCGGTGGATAACTGCACAAGACAGGCACAAGATCAATCCACTCAACATTCTAGCATGGAATGGGAGGGGCTTGTGAGCCCTCGTCAGTAGCTGAGGACCTATGGAAGACTGATGATTTCTTAGGAAAGGAAAGTCGGTTTTCTTTAAGAACATGACTTTGGAAGACCAACAACAGTCCAGTAGATGCCTGACACTCAGAAGTGTATGGACAGCCCGAACTGGAGCCACAGTGTTATTTATTTTACTAAATAAAAATATAGAGGCATGGAGTTGGGAAAGGAGGTGGAGGTAGATGTGACAGGAGAAAGGGGAGGAATTGATGGTTCATATTATCATGATAGGTTGTATGAAATCCTTAATTAATTAATGACAGATATTTTAAGGCTTAAAATGCATTATATACATGCATGATATTTTCAAAGATTTAATAAAATATTTTGAAGCAACATTATAATATACTTTAAAAAGAAGCTAATGGGTCAAAAAGAAAAACCAAGAAATGTGGACCAGTGATCTCGGAGCAGGAAATTATAGTAATACTGACTAATAGGACCAAGAAATCAGTATAAGTTATGACTAATATAAAGAAGCACTGATCAGAATTACAGGACTTCCATCATTGTGGATGGGTGTTCTAGCAGAAAAATAAGAAAATAGAAAAATTGAGAGTTAGAAACATTGGTGCCTCTGCTCCTGCAGAAATAGTGACAAAGAGGGCAGAGGTGGATGGACATAAAGGCTGTGGTCACAAAGGATCACACATCAAAATCTTGGGAAAGAAAGAAGGAAGGGTTAGTGGGCTGGGGGCCTTTCCCACAAGAGTGACAGGAAGACACAGAGCAGAAGAGAAAACAGTTGAATGATGGAAGATATGAGTGAGGAAGGGAATGATTGAAGTGGTGTTACGGAAGGAGATCTACTATCACAGTTAAAACTAGAGCAAACTTCAACACAGGCAATGACAGAAGCAAGGAGGAAATCAAAACGAGACCCTAGGGAAGAGTCAAGTAGTCTAGAGGATGAGGTACTAACAGCTTGCCTGGGAAGCAGGAACACATCAATAATTAGTACCAGTAGTGAGGCAATGAAATCTTCAGGGAATGAGAAAAATCTAATAATAACTACAGCCATAGGGTTAGATGGGCTAGATAGGATCTGATGGTATACACTTGAAATCCTTTTGGGGTGGGGATTTGTGGGAGGAATTGACAATAGTCATGAAGTACTGCTGGAAGAGAAGGAATTCCAGCAGACCAAATGGTAGGTAGGCCAGCAAGAAAAGATCCACTACGGAAGGGGCTGAGAAGGAGGAGGAGGACAAGGGGGAAATAAAGTAAGACATGGGGATGAAGAAGACACTCAGAGAGTGTTGAGGACATGTATCTGCCTAAAGAGAGGGGGCATTCAGGACTGGAGAGAAGTGGGATTTTGAGCCTTCTGGAATGAATAGATGGAGGACAAGCAGACAAGCACAGAGCATGGAGAATCTACTGTCACATAGTATTTTTAGTGGGGAAGCAAATCTACCTAAGCATTTAAAACACTAATGATTTCATCTGCATTTGTGATGCCTCAAAGAAAGCTTCTGGCAGAAGCAAAGATGCAAATGTTTTTCCTAAGAATTGATTTTGAAGGCTCAGAGAGGCAGGCACCTGAAGCATGGGTAGAGAACGCTGTCTGAGTTGACAGGTGCATCCCATGTGTGTGAGCAGAGGGGTTATGGGAGGGGTAGAGAGGGTGAAGAGCAGAGCTCCACTTTGGGAATGCCATGTTGCCTAAAACTGAACAGAAGGGTTCCGAGGGGCCTGAGAACAGCTGTAAGAGTCACTGTGGAGAAAGTTCCTCATGCTCAACATATATGGAACCATTGGATCAAGGCTTTTCTTCTCCATGCCTCAGGACAGAAACCATCAAGTTCACAATTGCCCCAAACCTGTGATTATTCCTCATGTAGAATGGGACTTTAATAAAACCTTTGTAGAAAGAAATCTCTTTGGGCTTTGCTAAAGCTCCTCTATCCTGTTTCCTTGAACTCTTGATAGGTCTAGGATGGGGCATCCCTGGCTATGAGGTCAAGTCTCTAGCATCCTTATCTGCCTCCTATTTTTTTGGTTTCTTCCCCAACACTGACCATGCAACAGATAATACTGCTACTGTTCCTGGACCAGTACTTTTGGATGAACAGGGTACTGAAAAGTTTCCTGTGACTGGGTTTTTGTACTATGACTAATAAAAATTCAGAGACAGATATTGGGGTTCAAGCTGAAAGATCAGAGAAGAAAAGCAGCCAACCACTAGAGAGCTCTTACTTCTACAAAATCTTCATACTGGAAAGAGAGCAAGTTCCTGTCTTATCCCCCCTTATATTCCTCTCTAGTGCTGGGATTAAAGGCGTGCACCACCACTGTCCAGCATCTATGGCTAACTAGTGTGGCTGTTGGGATTGAAGGGGTGTGCTGCCACTTCCTGGCCTGTATAGCTGACTAGTTTGGCTGGCTTTGTACTCTGATCTTCAGGCAAGCTTTGTTTACTAAAACACAAATAAAATATCACTATAGACATTCCTGACTCACACTGAAGAAAGGGATGCACCCCAAGCTGGAGCAAATAATTAGAGCTCAAGTGTATAAACAGATGCTATAAGAAGACATGAGCCCCTCCACTTATAGGTATGTGAAAGATCAATTGATACACACACACACACACACACACACACACACAACTGGACAGGGAGAGCAGGTGATTGCATTTTTCACGTGAACAGCATAGGTTATAATGAGCAACTGAGAGAAAAGAAAAAAAATAAAAATATTAGCCATGATTCATACCACAAATTACAGGTGGGATGTGTAGTTCTTGAACATCTTGATTAGATTTTAATCTTGTTTTAGCAGTAGCAGATCAAGTTAATGTTTGCTCGGTGCAATAACAGCACACGGATTGACACATAGGTAATTACGCTATTTATCTTCTTTCAAGACTCTCGCAACTGGGGAACTGTGATTATACAGTGCTTGAGAACAACGGAGGCAAAAAGTTACAGGGATGAGAGAAAAGAGGAAAAATTTCTTGATAAATGGGATCGGTGTAGGGTCTGAGAGACTTGATCTTATAGAAGGAGATGTGACTGGTTTCTCGGGGTGCTCTCATCCAGGAAAGCCCAAGGCTGCCTGCTCAGTACTCAGGACTTTAGAAGGTGCAGGTTAGTGCTCTCTCCCGACTCAGCATCTTCCCCTCTTTCTGGTCCCTTCCTCTGCACTGCAGCCTCCTCCCCATTTGAAGTAATTCTGCTACCTTGATATTCTTCCCCTTTCATTGTCACTTTAGTATTCCTTGACTTAAAAAACAAAACTGAAATTACTAATGAACTGACTGAGTGGCAGTGGTGGTGTATGCCTTTAATCCCAGCACTCAGAAGGGAGAGGCGGATCTCTGTGAGCTCAAGGCCAGCGTGGTCTACAAGAGCTAGTTTCAGGATGCTATGAATTTGGAAGAGGGCAAGGGGGGCTGTATTGGGCTGTATGGGACTGTATGGGATCATATGGGGCCATATGGAACCATATGGGACTGTATGGGGCTATATAGGACTATATGGGGCTATATGGGACCATATGGGACTGTATGGGACTATATAGGATTGTATGGGACTTTATGGGACTGTATGGAAGGAGGAAAGGGGAAATGATACAATTATAATCTCAAAGTTAAAGATAACTTAATATATAAATACTTTATGTACTATGTGTAATTTTAGATAAATACAAAATAATATGATTCGTTGGGGCTTTATCAAATAAAGAGGACTGGAATCTCAAAGTAACTTTAGTTTACATATCCTTGATAGAAGCATGGTAAATATTCTTTAGAATGTTTCTCAGCCATTTGTATTCCATCTTTGAGAAGAGTATGTTCAATTCCATGACATATTTTTAATTGGTTTGTTTGATTACTTGATGCTTATGATTTTCATTTCTTTGTATATTCTAGATACTAACACTCTGTCAGATGTAGCTGGTAAAGTTTATTTTTTATCCCATTATATAGATTCAGAAAGATAAACGTCACATGGTTTCTTTAATTCGTGCATGTTAGCTTTGGATCTTCAGATATGTGTGTTCCATTTGGGAAGGCTCAAAGAGGTCAGAAAATCATTAAAGAGTCATGTGAGGGGATTTCAAGCAATGGGAATAGAAGACAGTGCTATAAATGGTTAAAGGGGAATAATGGAACAAAGAGGGTTAAATAGAGTGGGGGTGTAAGGGCAGGGACTGATAACACTATGGCCATTTTTAAACTCATATGGAAACTTGGTACTGTAGCACCTTCTTCAAATACCTACACACACATACAGAAGCAGAGTTTGAATGGAGTTAACTCTATAAGGGGGCAACAATGCCCCTACAGGATGCTATAGGCTAACACATAAAAGACCATATGCCAGGGACAGGTTAACTCTTGGGAGTTGTTAGCCAGTGAGATCCCATAGAGCCCTAATCATTGCAGGGTATTGTCACTGCTTTGGATTACCTCCGAGAACCTGACAGTATAACCCCATTGTTGAAGACACTTCTGACTCAGAAAACATGAAGATATCAAGGAGCGACTCACCCGGAAGCTTCACCCCTAGTGGCTAGTCTTTATAGTTTTGGGAAGTGCTCTGCACACCACCAGAGGGGAAAGGAACCATCTGTCTTACTCCACTGGCAACATTACAAAGCTACAACCCTAACCCATCAGGACATGCCCCCTGGTGCAACTGTCATACAGATGTCAGAGGAGTAAAATGCACTTTCTTATTGAATTTAAGGCCTACTTCACAAGTCAAAGCCCGTCCCTGGCACTAACACTGAAGTCATGAACCTGTAACTACACAGGCCCTAGGCCCTAGGGAGAAACTTACTTTTATTTTGGTCAATGGGAACAGTACTAAACTGACTTTTAATGACTTGTTACATTCAAAGATGAGTGCGTCACTCAACCCACATAAGAGAAATCTTCTTTTTGCAGGAGATGGTGATGACCCCAGAGATCCAAGACTGTACATAGGGCAGAGAATGAGGCTGCACAATGCTCATTCCTACACAGGACATCTATTATCAGAGATCCTCTACCCAATAAGGCTCAGGGACTTTGTGGAAGAGGGCTGAGAGAGAGAAAGGAAAAGAAGGGGCTGATGGCTACAAGGAAATAGTGTTTTCTGAACACAGAAGGGAAACTGCACATATGAACTTAGAGAAATTTGGACAATGTCTACAAGTTCTGTGCAAACAGAAAAAAAAATCCCAGTATGGAGAGGAGAGGTGGGCAGGAAATCCCATCCCTTGTGAAAAAGCTATTGACAACTGATAGCTTTTGAGAAAGGGAGAATCAATATTTCTAAGGATGGGGTCCTAGTGTGTTTACCGCAGCTCTAGTAGATGGCCACATATCTAAGGGTAGATGGGAAACACCAAGTGTGCTTGACAGATTAAAAAAAAACAAAACAGGACACAATGTTGTATGAGGAGTAGGGAAAGTGAATGAGGATTAAGGAGAGGGATGAATGTGCCGGAAATACATCCCAGCTAATGGGATGGTACCACCGACAGTTAGGGAGGATCTTTCTTCCTCAATTAAACATCTCTGGAAACTCCCTCACAGACATGCCCAGTGGGGGTGTGCCCTAGGTGATTATAAATCCAGTCAAGTTGACACAGAAAAAAGTAAGCCTCGCATCAAAGAGGCTGAACATTCCTTCTGAATCCTGCCACCGCTTCCCTCCAAGGCTTAGCAAACAAATTCAGGGACCCCGTTCTATCTTTCTCTAAAGCTTCCCACAGCTAACTGTAGTTCAGACAACTGTTGTTGGCCAACCGCTGATCCTGTGGCTCTTCACAAGCACTAGCTTAAGGGACCAAGGGGCGAAAGACTGTCAGTAATGGTAAACACTTGACAGATACACTGGGCCCATTTCTGAGGCAGCTCAGCTGGCAGCTGTAATGTGGGCAAAGAGGAGAGTCGTGTGGCAGACCGAAGGCTCCACTGGGTCTGGAAGGAACGTACCACAAACTGGTTTGATCGCCGAGGTGCATCTAGACTCAGCAGATCCTCCGGTTGAAGCAGCCATAGACTGCTGAGTTCCCTCCAGTGTCGGGCTGTGCGAACAACAGGAGGGAATTCCTTGGAGTGCTGGACTGTGGTCATCTTGGACATCCACTCCTCACTTTTGGCCTCAGCGTTCCGTCTGTGCTCTAGTCTGGGGGCAGACACAGTGCCAGAGCACTCTGAACTTTGTCTCATCCCCTGGTTTATTTCTCTACTATGATAGTCTGGCCAGCTTGTCAGGTAAACGTATCTGTTAACCCAGCCAAGCCAGGGCGACGGTTTGGTTTTTTGGCTACATGTGCTGCCTTCTGATCCTAGACAGCTCACCCCATAGTGGCATTTACTAGGAGTGAGGTCCAATAATAGGTGTGCGACCGATCCTTCAAAAACATGCTAGGAATAATATTAAATGAATAAATAATAGATGGAAGGTTTTCTTATTCTGAATCAATGCAGAAAAATCCACAGAGAATAAATTATTCCACTCAAAATAAAGACAGAATCGATGTTTTTAACGTATTCCTCTGCTCCAGGCAAAATAAAAAAAAAAAAGGCTTGACACAGCATCCTTCTTGATCCTGTCTTGATATACATTGCTGTCTTTCATATTATTAGCTCCCTACCAGCCTCACTGAAAACCTCAGGGACCATGATCGCCACTCCATTTATAGGCAATGAGGTCATATGACTTTGCTGGTGGCTTCTGCTGCTGGTCAGTTTCCCTCTGACGCCCATCAGCACACATGCATGTTCTATCCAGGGATGCTAGCCGAAAGGTGCCCTCAGGCCCTGACTGAGCAGAGAACACAGTTCCTCTTAGTAATTACGCTTTCATTTCAATCTGTGATGGGGAAAACGATCAGCATATTCAACAGATGTTCAGAATTCACAGATATTTGCCTCAGCTGTGTTCCCTGCTGCTGTGGTAAAACACCCTGACCAAAGCAACTGACAGAGAAAGGATTTATTTCTGTCAGTAATCAAGGGTACAGGACATTGTTATAGGGAAGTCAAGGCAGCAGGAATCCGAAGCAACCAGACACATTAGTCAAGAGTGGACAGCAAAGAGTTACTTTGTGTACCTTAGTCCTTTTAAGGCTTTACCCACCCCCTCATAAAATTCAAGACCTCCAAGCCCAAGGAATGGTACCCTTCACAGTAGACTAGCCCTCCCACATCAATTAAGGCCATTAAGGAGACCTCTCACATCCTCAGAGTTCCTTCTCACCGGGGATCCTACATTACCTTGTGCTGGCCCTAAAAACTAGGCAGGCAATGTAATACTACTACTTAAAACAGAGGCAAATTAACTAAAAAAGGGGCTGAATTGTAAAGGGGCCAAGGTGACTCCTGTAGAGGACAGCAAGACAGGTTCTCCACAGCAACTCTTTTGCTATTTCCCTCAGGCAATTCACATCCCCCTTGTGAGCCTTGGCTGTTCCTGTTACTGAGCGGCTCTCAGCTGCCCTGGAGCCTAGGTATCTTCCCCTGGTGAAGTCATCATTAATACCTTACAGAAGTTCATGATCTCTTTGGGTCAGAGCAGACTGAACCTCTGTGTCATCTCAGGCTTTGAATATGCTTCTCTTACCTTTGCCTGGACCATGGATGCCCCTGGCTCTCACCACTAGCCTTGACTTTCCTATAAACTCCCAAGAAGACATGGTCAAGAGAACCCTAATCCCAGGGGACTTGGGCCTCGCTAATCTATACCACGATGCCACTTCGTGTGTCCTCCAATGCCTTACTTACTTCAACAAGTCAATCCACCTGGAACCCCGGGAAGAGCTGAGCCTCTGACCTTGCAAAGGTTGACGTGGCTTGTCAGATGGCAGTATCTCCAGACCTTCATCACATTATCACCTGCCCTTGAGCTCTAATGAAGCAGGACTTGGAGTGCTGCAGTCCTGAGCAAAAGAGAAAGGATGCTCATAGGCTCTGTCTTGATCATGCTACACTACACATCTGCTGCTAGGCCTGGCATAGGTTGCTTGACCTCTCGCCATTATTGTACGGTTCACTTTTCCCATGAAGGTGGCTTACTTAGCTGCCTCCGAGCAATTGACAGCAGCGGCACATGAAATAAAGTCTGTTCAGTGTCTTTGTTCCCATCCACCATTTTGAAGACGACTCATAATAACCTCCTATCTCCTATTCACATCCTACTCAGCCCTGACCAACCTGGGACCTGATTCATCTGTGCTTATCTTGATAAGTATCTGGTATCCTGCGATGTGTTCCTGTATTATCTCATTTCTGAACACAACTTCCAGGGGTATGGCATTATCTCCAGATAGTTTCTATCCTCAGTGTTCCCTAGCCCCTGATAGCACCTGTTGTCCTCTAAAGGATCCCCCCCCCCCCCCGCAACAAAGGCATCACGTCCTCTGTGGCTGTGCTCTTCCTATTAAAGAGCCTCTGTGGATGTGAGCTGAAAGCTCTTCCATCCCTTCTCTGACTCTTCTCTCTGCTGTCTACTCCAGCAGCCAAGCCTGGCAGCATCTTCTGCAGGTGGAGCACCACAGGTCCTTATGGACCATATCCAGACTGCTGGCTCACCCCTAGGCTCCCCTCAGTGCCTTCTCTGCTCCAGCAGATGCAGAGCTGAGTGTGGCTGTGGGCTGCCCTTCTATCTGTGAGATTCAGCACCCCATCTACGATTAGGAGGGCCGTGTCACATTCTGTAGGGCTTCCACACACCCCGAAATGATTTCCTTCTATGGGTTCCAATCAAAAATCAGGTCACCGTTGCTGCCTGGAAACATTATTGGAACTAGACAGCTTCAGTGTGGCTGTTCATCAAATGGAGGGGCCAACTCTTTACTGAATAATTAAAACTGTATCAGTTTCAAACTCAGCACAGCTGTTGTACTGAAACAATCAGACAGAAGAACTTGACCTCCTGAGAGTCCAAAGGGTATTCAGGGCTTGACTATCAACTGCTGTGTGGCTAGAGCAACACATCTCTCTGATTTTTTTTATATTGTTAGTTACCAAAAACAAAGCTAGAAATACCCACCCCCTTTCAATTGTGAGACAAAAATATGGGCGCAAAATAGGTACAACTGTCAGGTGACATCTATACTTTTCCTGTCAAGAATTCTGTTATATTTGTAGATCTTATCATTTGTGCAACTAATCAAATTATGAGATATTGTTTGTATACCTGTCCCACTGTGTGCTGTTTAGGAACACTTTCCTTTGAAGTTACAAACGCACAAATCTTATCAGACTTTGGGTTCCTTCAGAATGGGCCTGTAACTTGTTCTCTTTAGTATCTTGGCACCAGGGACCATGTTTGTAGGACTTAAAGGATACCCATGGTTTCTGCATCCCACATACTAGGACCTTCAGAGCAGAGGCACTGCTTGGCAGCCAGCAGAGCCCTTCCTGCCAGCAACTCCATTCTTGTGTGACTACAAAGAGCATTACAGCAGAAAGCCAAGGCGAAAGCAGGCCAGTCAAGCCGAGAGGTATCTCCATGACAACTGCTTGTCCATTAAGCAAAGGGTACTTGCTTGTCAAAGGTCAAGTTGTCCAAGGCCTTCTTTTCCAGCACAGCCATCAGAACTGTTTGTCTTCCTTGTCAGTCTCTCTTTCTCCAACCTCAAAGCTATGAGATTTGAAGAGAGTGACCCAATCAGTCGCCGAGAACACCTTGAACATGTCTGCATGCAACAATGGAGAACAGGTCTGGATATGGTTGTTGAGGCATCACTTGGTTTCCCTACACCTATTCAGGCCACTACCTTGAAGACAGCCTTAGTCCTCCCCTCACACATCTCAGCTGGGTCTGGGGCTTTAAATGGCTTTACTAGCTCACCATCTATAACTTGACACATTAAGGTGTACATTGTGCTACAGAATACTGTTGATGGGAGGCCCCCAATATGGATCTTCACAATGGGTTAGAGAGAAAGCAAGGAAACAAAAATAGCCATGAAGTGGCAACTCTGGCCACTTCATAGAGCAGCCAGAAGTACACCCTGTTGGATTGGACATCTTTTTTACCTGTGTGACATTTCTGAGAAGCACATTTGCCAAGCCCTCTGAATAAAAGCAAGGGATCTCTGATACTCTTTTAAAGAATGATGGTGGAGAGCCCCAGAGCCCCCAGCCTGAGGCGGCAGATTATGGACCCCGGGCATGCAGATGCTCCTGAAGGTTACATCAATAACTGGGGAGAAGGAAACTATTTCCTGGCTGCTGGGCACCTGACTTGTGTATGTTCCAGGATGAGTCATTTTAAACTTCAAAAACCAGAGAAACCTCAGTCTCATGATGAAGGACCACCCTTTGTACTTTTAATGTGACACATTTGGTTTTGTTTTCTCAACAATGATTTCTCTGGGATGGGACAAGGACACCAGGCTCTGCAGCAATCCATGAACCAAGGATGGTCAGGCTTCTGAGAAATAGCCATGAGCTACTATATACAATAAAACCCCAAATTAACAAGATTTAAACAAATGACAAAAATCTCTCAACCGACACCTTACCAAAGAAAACGTACACATAAAAAGTAAAAATGGACAAAGATGCTTGCTTCTCTCTGTCATCAGGAACTGCTAAGTTGATGTGGGATTCCCTCTGTATGCTGTAAATATGTTTTATTACCATTGGTTAATAAAGAAGCTGCTTTGGGCTTATAGCAGAGCAGAATAAAGTCAGGTGGGAAATCAGAACAGACATATATAAAGTAAGCACAGTCAAAGAGATGCCATGTAGCTCCAAAGGGGACAGACACCAGAGAACCTTACCAGTAAACCTTGAGTCTCGTGGCAATACATGCACTAATAGAAACGGGTTAATGTAAGATGTAAGTTAGTTAATAAGAAGCTTAAGCTATTGGCCAAGCAGTGTTGTAATTAATATAGTTTCTGTGAGATTATTTGGGTCAGAGAGGATGGGAAACAAGGGAGCAGTCTCCATTTACAAATGGCACACCAACGTGAGGCAACTATATCCACATAAAACCTGAGAGAGCTTTGGAGGAATTCTAGACCAAAAGATCAGAGTTAAGTGCACGCGCGCACACGCGCACACACACACACACACACTCATACACAGATGTGACTGATAAAGTACGCAGTAAAGAACCACCACAAGTAAGATAGGCAAGTGACCACTGGAAACCTTTATTTTGAAATTCACACAAGTGAAACCAGCATGAGGAACTTGAAGGGATCCAGGCCATGTCTAAGAAGCAAATTCAGACTCCAGAACTCTTCTTCAGCACCAGCTTGTCCACTGAGGGCCTAGACACAAGCCATGGACAACCCTCTGTGTGACTCCTTTTGGTTCCAGTAGCTTGAAGCACCAAGGAAGCCCACGCCCAGGGTAGTTCTGAACTCCAGGTATGCACCTTGAGTCCAGAGGTCAAGGCCTTCTTCCAGGCTGCAAACTCTTCCTCATTCTGCTTCTTGTTTCTCCTGGGAGACAAGGATTCCCAACTTATTTTTCCCTGGGCCATCTCTAGGCACAGCTGAGAAAAGAAGCTCATGGGTTCCGTCCCTTAGTTTCCTTTCCAGGAAAGAGGTAAATTCAGCAAGGGTGTGGTCAGGGCTGCATAGCACCGCGGGTTCCTCAGAATTGGCTGCCACACTTCAGTTGGTGTTGGCAGGGGAGCTGAGCCAGGAGACCACTTCCTGTCTACGAGGTAGCTCCCCCAGAAGCATTAACATTTGAAATAACAAACAATAAAAATATTAATAATCTAACTGACAGCATCTGTTGGTTTTAATAACTGTGAGGTCTCTGAGGAAAGGAAGATGGAATTGAGGGTAGGAAGGCAAGGAGGCAAGAGTAGGAGAGAGGGGAACAGGAAAAAAAAAGACAAAGAGAAGGTGAGGAGAGAAAAAAAGGATCTGAAATATTTCAAGGCTTCTGGCTTCCCACTGAGCTCTGAGTTCAAGTTTCAGAAATCCATAGTAGTGTTTTGATGTTTTAGAATCTTCTATGGGCCCTTCACATTACTTGGCCGGGCAGCAAGGCTGGCGAAGTACGCACACTGGGAGGGGTCACACTGGCCAGGAGGGCCAGGAGGGCCTGGAGGGCCAGGATGTCCAGCTGGTCCTGTCTCTCCTTGAGGACCAGGGCTTCCTGGGAGTCCATCTTTCGCATAGCCAGGTTCCCCAGGTTGACCTGATCCAGAAAGAAAAAGAAAAGAAGGCATTTCACATTCAGAAGCAGGTTCATATCCAGGAGCTAAAGATCTCTGTCATCTTTTGAAATGATTTGAAATAGGATTCAACTTGCACTCAGAGAGAATGGCCTCTGCCCGGTGCTCTAGACTGAGGAAGAGGATGGTGCATGTGAGCATCAGGCAGGGCACCGCCTTGGCAAGCAGCGGGGTATTCCCTTCCCTGTCTGAGCTAGGGAAGGAATCCAGACACCATGAAGGAGAATCAGAAATGGGTGAGTGCAGTCCATTGGGTGTAAACTTTCCACTCAAGTCAGAAGAGAAAGTAGGGCCCTGCGCTTGGGTATGCTACATTTTCCTTCGCTTCTTAGCACTCTGTCAAATTATTTTTTGTAAAGTAGACAAAAAGTGAACCTTTCCATTGTGAGTGTCTTTAGCATTCAGCAACTCTGCCGATGCTCTGGCAACCGCTATTTAATGCACAGCCCGGCTTCCCAGAAGTCCTTGTTGCGGCTGTGCTTGCCATGCCTCCCGCTGAGATGCACTGACAATGGCCCCTGACTTGACCTCACGCTGGGGTAACCTGCCAGGTATTCTATAAGCGTCCTCTTCCAGATGGTTCTCACTCTGCCTTTCTACAAGTTCTCCTATTTCAGGATAGCATTTCTATTATATTCTATTTGAAAGGCAGCAATATATAAACAATATTTATGCCAAATCAACTCTAATAAAAATAAGAACAGGTATCCAATTGTAGCAAATGTGGAAAACCATGGAAGAAAAAAAATCTAAAGTTAAGTTATAGTTGGTCAAATGTTCAAAGATGAACCAGAGTAAGTGTGACAGTGTTAAATTTAAACAGTAGAATCCTCAGGGCTGGCGGGGAGTGGTGGTGGTGGTGGTAGAACATGCATGAGGCCTCGGTTCAGTTTCTAGCACTGCCTCCCCAAACACATATTCACACATACATGCATACATAGATGCCTACATATACTTAAAAACATACAGACACATTCCCATGGCTGTTTGTGAGGTAGAATGTGACAACCTAGAGTTGAGGGTCTTCTACACTCACACCTCCTTTCCAGTGTGATAACCGCTGTCCTCAGAAGCTCTTCCAGTGTGGACATCAGGCAGTGTCAACTGGTTGCCATTTTTCCCAGTTTTTAGCTTTCAGAAGTGAAAGTCCCAAGACCTCACAACCCCTCACCTTCAGGAGAGCTTAGTTTGGTTGAACCTTTGGCTAAGGTTCCCTGGGTAGATTCTGAGAAAGACTAATTGGGAATGAATGAGTGTGGGGTCTTCAGAAGATGAATGTCACCTTGCCTGTGGAGTTCTTACCACTTAAGGAGAGTTAAAAATGTAGAAGGAAAGTCCTAAATAGAGATGTATCTCCAACATGCCTAGTCTCATTTAGCATATGCTAATCCCTCTCTCCCCTAGGACCATTTCTTGTGATATTTGGTCATTTATTACTTTTAATTGGAACATAATAATTTTGTATATTTCTGGGAAATGATTTGCTTTGTAGTGAATGTTTATTTTATGTATGTTCTGTTTTTCTTGCATTCATGTATGTGTACCATGTGCTTGCAGTCCTGGTGGATACCAGAAAAAAGCATTAAATCCCCTAGAACAAGTGTCACAGATATTGTGAGGTACCGTGTGAGTGCTGGAAATCAAACCCGAAATCAAATCTTCTGCAAGAGCAGACAGTGATCCTAATCTCTGAGCCAAATATTCAGCCCCATAATGTGATTTCTTTTCAGGACATGGGTACAACATGTAATGAACAAATATTTATCATATCTTTCTGTTGGAAACACTAATATCCTTTCTTCTGGTTATTATTAAACAGTAAATAAGTGACTGAGACTTTTGACTTAGGAGGTATTCCTCAAGGACTTGAGAAATATTTCAGTAAACAATGAGTGTTCTGTTTCTCCTTACAGTGGCCCAGCCCCTCCTCTTCCCACAAGAAGGAGTACTGCCCTGTGCTCTGCCTCTATAGTTGATGTCCACCCAGTCTGAGATACTGAACTTTTATACCTGGTATTCCAGGGGGACCCATTTCTCCTCGGAGGCCAACTCCAGGTGTGCCAGGGTCACCTTTGACTCCTCTTTCACCTGATGGGAAGAAAACACACCTTGAGTGCTACAGACTAATGAGAGCAGAGATTGGAAATCCCAACCCACAGAACACAGATGCAGCCCAAGATCACTGAAACATACATTATCCTGTTCACACACACTCCTGTAAAATACCCCAGCTCTCATGTACGTGTGCACGCATACACACACACACACACACACACACGCAAGAATATTTTTTTCAGACTCAAAACATGTATATGTAAATCCTGAAAGAAATAGATTATTTCTCCTGAACACACTTCTGATGTACTTTTTTCTGCATACACATTCATTCAAACACCTGCATCCATCCAGATACATACATATTTACACATTCATACACACACAGAAGTAAATACAAAGCACATATTCACTAAGCCACAGGCAATCAAATTCACACACTCACAACTCATGCACACACATATAGCCACACACATATAGCCTGGATGTCTGCCCTCATTACCTGTGTCTTCACGCACACACATATCAGCCTAGATGTGTGCCCTTATTAGTGTCCTCACATATTAGCCTACACGTGTGCCCTCATTATCAGTGTCCTCACTCATACACATACACATATCAACCTACATATGTGCCCTTATTATCAGTGCCCTCAGTCACACATATGACAGTGTGCATATGTGCCCCCATTATTGGCGTCCTTGACAGTATACTCGAAGCTTCTCATCTGAACCTTCATGAAGAAGGAATTAGGCAGATAAATTAAAGAATTTATTATATACCACATGTGTGCCTAGTAAGGCACACATGAAGGGCAGAAGAGAGCACTGTGTACCCCAGAACTTCAGTTGTGAGCAGCCATGTTGGCATTGGGAACTGAACCCATGTCCTCTCCAAGAGCACCAAAAGTTCTTAACCACAAAGCCAACTGTCCAGCTCCTCATCTTCAGTTTTAACTGTTATCTATCAGGATTCTGCTACAAACAAGTGTAGTCTATAAATTATGCTTCCTACAGATATTTATTTTGTGTAATTTGCTTGATGAACTAATACCAATAGTCAAGAGCACAGAAATTTAACAAAAACACTAACTATTAAACAGAAGAAATATCACAGGGGATGGATGACTAAACAATCACAAAGATATGAGAAATCAAAAGAAAAGATGCTAGGATCATTCATTTCCTTAGCCTAAGGTCACTAAAAGGAACCCTTAAGTTCGCTCATCAGAGGGAGTGGATCCCAGGCTGGGAAGTTTGGAGTCTAGTTCTTCCTTTCTGTTCTTCATGTCTGCTCGCCTGCAAGAAAAGCATTCTGGCCTTCTTGCCATTGTAAATCTGGGACAGGCTCTTCTACTTGAAGGAGAGCTTCCTTTTGTGCAGAGCTCCAGGGTTCAGATAGGTTACCCAGCCAGAGAGTTAGACAGTCAGCACCCAGTTAAGATGTAGCGCAAAGTCATTTGGTTGGATTTTAAAGCTGATATTGAATATCCATTGCCTGGAGATTAAACGTCACATCACTCTGTCAGTTCCAAACTGGGTGAGGGGAGAAGAACGCATTTACATCACCCCTGTAACTTGAGCGAGGAAGATAGAGAGAACGCAAGAAAGTAGGAGAAAACAGCTTCAATCTTCCTGGCATAATTTCTCAAAACTGTCAAGTATGAAAATCTTCAATGTATGAAAAAATTACATGATGCCAAAATTCAGTGTTGCTGAACTGATGGGCATGAAAACAAGATTGAATAATGCAGGCTTTGCCGGATGTGCACCCCTCATTCAAGTCCCCGCTCAGCCTTCAATTTCTGAAATGCGCCCCACTCACCTTTGGGGCCCATTGGTCCGGAGGGTCCTTCCAGACCACCCTGGCCAGGTCGGCCTGGTTCACCTATGGGGCCTGCCCGGCCTGGGAGCCCATCTTTTCCTGGAGGTCCTGGGGGACCAGGTCTGCCTTGAGAGGATTTCATGTGTGCAGGAGGCATCTGGGCCAGGAGGTAGGCAAGTTTGGCTATGGACCAGGAAAACCAGAGACATTTGTGAAGAATGGATTGAGGATGAGGGACAGGGTGGCAGCTCACTACAAGCTGGAAATAAGGAACAAAACCAACTAGGAGTGCAGACAAGAGACAGCCCTTGCACACACACCTCTATGTGGACCACTGCAGCATCAGCAACAGTAGGGATAAAGAATAGCAGTATTAACGAGGCAGTAGCATTGGTCCTGGCAGTAGCAGCATTGTTGGAGCTTGTGATGATGGTAGCAGTAGTAACAGTTACCGTGACTGTCACTTGGGGAAACTGAGGCATGGGATGTTGAAGTGGCTTGTACAAAAAGCTATTTATTGACTTTAAACATTTGGATATCAGGTTTCTCTCTATCTACAACTGAAGTGATAAATGAGCTGTTAATTAGAGATGTTTACACATCTGTGATGCAAGCAACACAGAATCCATTTAAAACTCAGAGCTCCTACTGGGTGGACTCACTTTCCTGATGGACCAGGAACTCAGTAATTACCTAGCAACTACCAAAAACCACCTAAGTTTGTATAGTCAGAGAGAGCTGGATCCAAATGCCTGTCCAACGGATGGAGTGCCCAGGATAAGGACTAACAGTTTGGTTGTTTAAGACTAAGAAAGAGGTGGGATTTCTCACTGACTCATTGACTCTCTCTGCCACTGCATCTTCACAAGGCGCCAGGGCTCTGTGGAGTCAACCTAGTGACCATGGCCATTTGCCGAACTTTTCTGAGTCTTGATTTTCTTATCTCTAGTAGAATTCGCTGTGTCCTCCTCAAAGACTGTTTGGAAGGAGGAACTCGCCCCAGCAGATGTTCCCAGATCCATTTAAAACCAGGGGCTGGCCCTGCACTAGGGCAAAGGTCTTTCTATCACTAATGAGTCTAACATTCAAGAGGTAGAATGTGGAACCCTAACGGTCAGTCCTCAGACTTGTCCTGCCCTATGGGACTTACCTTCTCTCCAGTCTGTCTCCTGCCTTTCCCTGACCTCCCTCATGCACAGACCATCCATGTTCAGTTAGACTCCAGAAGGGCATGGGAGAGATACTTTCTGTCCATACACTCATATATAGGGCATTCTGAATAATTGAGACACACAATGACTGAGGCATGGCCCTGTGTATGGAAGAACCTTCTGGTGTGCTTGTCCATGGAAGCAGGGATTCCTTTTCTTTCATGCAATGGGGTTACTGTGAGAATCTTCTAAGCTGTTATCATAGGGGAAATGGGAACTAAATAGACCCTGGTAGGATAGTGCAGATACCGAGGTTGTGAATCCCAGCCTTATAGACCAATAGCTCAGGCTCCTTGCTCTTCATCACCCTCCCAAAAACCATGCTGTCTCACATGGCCATTGCTAAGCTGCCAGGGGTCACATGTTCAAGCCCTGAGAACCCTCCAGAGACAGGAACACCTGCACTGCTGTTACTGCTGCCCCATGTGACCATCCCACCCCATTCCCCACCTCAGAGTGATGTGAGGCAGAGTCACTGCCCTTTGTCAATGCCCTCTGTGCCTGAGGTAATTACAGAAGTCTTCTGAGGGACTGCAGCCAGCTTGTCTGTCTCCTGACTTATCTCTTCCCCTGGAGTGCAGGGAGGCCAACTGCAAGCCTTCCCACCATTGTGATTAACCAGACACATGGTTGAATCCACAGAAAGTGGAAGATGATCATCACAGAGAAGATGGTGACATCCGCTGTCACCATTCACTAGGTGTCATCTTCATTAGAGGTGAAAAGGCAGAAGTTGCAGACCCGACTTATTGAGGGAGGCTCTGGAGGATAAGGCCTCAGTTTAAATAAGGCGGGGCCTTCAAGGTACCACTCAAGCCCGCTGCTCCACATTAGCCTGTCCCGAGGGTGCTGTCCTGGCACTCAATGATGGAGGCAGGGATCCTACTCTCAATGATGCAATGGAGTCCAGCTACTTACCTTCTAGCTGCTTTCCAAGCTCTTCCTGAATCAGGCGCCGCAGGGTGTCAATGGATGGAGACTCGCCCTAGGATGGAGGTGTTTGGATGAAAATGGTCCCCATAGGCCCATAGGAAGTGAAACTATTAGTAGGTGTGGCCTTGGGGTCAGTGTGACCTTATTGGAGGAAATGTGTCACTGGGGAGGATGAGTGAGTTTTGAGAGCTCTGAAGCTCAAGCCAGGCCCAGTGGCTCACTTGCCCTTCCTGCTTCCTGATGATCCAGATGTGGAACTCTTATCTACCTCTCTAGCACTATATAAGCCTGTGGGCCACCATGCTTTCTGCCATGGTGAAAATGGATTAAATCTCTGAACGATAAATTACCCCCAATCAAATGTTTTCCTTCCTAAGAGTTGTCCTGGTAATGGCATCTCTTCTTCACAGCACTAGAACCCTAACACAGGAAGGAAGGAGAGTTATTTGTTTCCCCAGTAACTCTCATCAGAGACCCCCAGCGTAACCCCCAAAATCAAGAAGCCGGTGAGTAGCACAGATATGGGCAACCATACCCTCTGTCTAGCCCATTAGGAATCTGCAGCCCATTCCTTTCCTCTCTGCCATTCAGATCATGCCATTCCATCCGCATAGCAGTGTGCTCCCGAGACTCTCTGATCCATAATGTCTCTCCCTCAAGACCTTTATTTATTCTTCAGTTTATTTCCTCCTAGTACAAACCATTATGCCCATAAAGCCAGCCCCGCACTGGTTGTGGGCAAGATGGCTTGCCCAGCTCCAGAACATAGCTTATGCACTGCCTGCTATGCGAGCTTGTGTGTCAGTCTCCTGGTTGGTGTCTTGGCCATATACTCCCCAGGGCCAGATCTGTCATGTCCATACAGACCACATGCAAATGAGTGATCCATGGAAGCTGAGGAATTTATCTACAAGAAAGGCTGAATGCTCACAGTGTGGCAACAATTCTCAGAAGGGCCTAGGAAAGAATTCTCTATGCCCTATGAGGCTCACTTTCCTGTGTGAGTCATGTAGAGTAGTGCTATCCTAGAGATTTGGGGCCCTTGTGCTTCCATCAGTCCAATAAGTTGCATGGAATGTTTCTTTCCCTTGTTCTCTTACGCTTATCTGGTTAGGAACCTTTGTAACGGGCTCAGATATTCCGTTGCTCCCACAGCACAGGACACACAGAGCTCGGCAAGGCTTCATGGGGGTTTGGGTGCCAAATGAGTCCTTTTGATTTGCCCTGGTCTTGGCCAAGAGAAGCAGGCTCTAGGCAACAAGATTCTTAAGAGTCACCACAGGCAGAAGCAAGTGATGAAACCACAGAGTGTCACAGCTGGCAGGGACAGGGAGCAGCCATGTCTATGCTGAGGGAACATAAAGTTCTCTAGATGACTAAGCTTGATGCTGAGGAGAAGAAAAGGTCACAGGGACTAGACAATAAATCCCATCAAGAGTTCAGCTCTTCTTATCTAGTGGGCAGTCTGTGTCTGTGACCCAAAAGAGGAGGAAACAGAAATTCTGCCAATAGAATGACATATGTGGAAAGCAACCAGGCTCTCTGCTTATATTCAGTGCCCAGGGCGGCATAGAGAAGAAAGTCAAGGACCACAGCGAATAGATGGTGAACTAGCCACCATGGAGTTTGGACCACTGAGATCCCATCTTCTCCACTACCTCTTCTCGGGGTGCCAAGGAAGATGGGATTTACAGCCTAAGGAATGAAGCCTTGAGACTCATCAACCCCAGGGCAGAGGGCACAGCAGAGAAGAGAATCTGCTTCTGAGCACCTCCTGGGTTATGTGCATCACATCCCTTCATCCTAACAAATCTCAAGATCATTTTCTCAAAGGACAGGCTCAGAGAGAGGGAGCACTCTTCCCCTTTGCCATATAGCCAGACCCCAGAAGCCTGATCTCTACACGCCGTATGCCCTGAAGGTCACAGACACTGCTTCCCCACCATTCCCATGGAATCTGTGTCTGAAATTTCATTACCATCCTTACCCGCAGTCCTGGAAATCCTGGCTGACCAGGTGGCCCTGGGGGCCCAGGAGGGCCACTCTCTCCTGGTTGTCCTTGGGGACCCATCAGGCCAGTATGACCCTTGTGGCCTGGGATTCCAGGGTCTCCAGGCTGGCCCTTTCCTCCTGGTAATCCTTTGTCACCTTTGGTTCCAGGGTCTCCCTAAACAGGAGAGAAGAATACCATCAAGCAGGTATGTGCTGGAAACTGACCTGGACACACAAGGGGAATCCAAGGTACTGTCATCTTTCCGCTGGGGCCCTGGCAGGCGTGGAGGAGGGGGTTCTCAGTACTGAGTGAGCCATGGATGACTTCAAGTAAGAAGGGCCAAGAATTAGCACATCCATAGTCCCTATTGTACAAAACAGGGCAAGGGAGCCCAGAGATTGACTCCTACCTTACACAGTATGTGTGCAACTCAGTAGGAGAACGTTTCAAACCCACCCTCTCAAATAAGCCACAAACAGGGCAGTCGCCATGGGAGCAGGCAGGAGGACCAGTATTCTCATACTACAGAGCACACTATAGTTGTCAGCACTGGGGCGGCTCATGAGGGATGATATGGACAGGCCACCAGGTATCATTATTACATGAAAAATTCAAACTGTAGAGCAGTGTCCGCAGTGTGCAAAAGCTGGAGAAGAACAAAAATACCCACAAATTTTCCTCGTGGACATAAAACATAGTGGAAGCGTTCCCTAGGTATTTAATTGGAAGGATGACAGGGAGGGGACTGGGGAGATAACTCCATAGCTTGCCGCACAAGTATGAGAACCTGAATGTGGATCTCAAAAACCCGGTGTGACTGTTACATCTGGTGCCAGAGGCAGGCAGACCCCTGGGCTGACGAGACAGCCAACCTAGCAATTTGGTAATCTCTGGATTCAGTGAGAAACCTTATCTCAAATAATGGAGAGTGATTGAGGGAGACACCCAATGCCAAGCCCTGGCCAGAACATACACATGTACACATGAACCGATACAATCACCCCACACACCACATATGCAGATGACACAGGGACCATATGCCACGCACACACGCATGCACACAGAGGTATAACAAAGAAAAGGGGAGAAACACAGCCATCCTTTTACATGTTCTTTAAAAAAGGATGACTTTTCAATTATTTTAATGGCATAGGCCTGTCATTTTAACTACTCAGGAGGCCACGGTGGAAGGTTTGCAAGCTTAAGGTCAGTCAGGCTGCAGTGTGTTCAAAGCCTGCCTGGACAACTTAGTGAGAGTGTTAGGGCACAAACGACAAGTTTGGGAGATATAACTAAGTTATGAAGTACTTCCTTGGCACGCACAAGGCTCTACATTCAATCTGTACTACCACAACATGTGTGTATGTACACACACAGAGAGAGAGAGAGAGAGAGAAAGAGAGAGAGAGAGAGAAACACACAAAATAATTTCCTAGTCCTAGGCCAAACCCCAATTGTGCATCCCTGGATACGGCTGCTTAGCTATGGAAACTGAGGCCGAGCTGTCACTCCACTCCTGGAGTGGGTTTGGATTCTGTCAACAGGAGGGACAGTCTATTAGCTCAGCAGCCTCTCTTTGCCAGCCAACCCTCAGCTCCAACGGGTCCATGTAGGATTGGCAAGCTCACTCTGTAGTGCATTGCCTAGGCCCCCTTTCTCCACTCAGTGAATCAGATCCTGAAGTTCTGGGTCAGTGATTTGGGGCACAGCAATCTCAGGGCAGGCAGCCCAGTCTTTGCTCTTCTGTACTCTACTGTATCTGGCCAGCAAGCTTCAGTGGCTAGAGGTCTGAATACACAGTAGCCTTACTAAGGCCATCAGAGGACAATGGAGCCACAGCTACTGTGACATAGCACAGGAAGGGAGGGGCAGGAAAGAGAAGGAGGATCAAGGCAGAACCAAACATGTGGTGCTGCCACAGGCAAGGCAGGAGTCTCTGAGAAGTAACAGAGCATGTTCATTGTTCTAAAATGTCATTACTGTGTGCGCTAAAACAAGGGATGACAGAAACATGGCATGGAGAAGCTGTGATGTGTTGGGGCCGGGGGAATAAAAGTGAAGGCTCATGCATGTTTGGAGCACCCCCGCCTGTGTACCCAGGCTCCAGAATGAAAGACAGGCAGACAGGAAGGGGAGCTCTGGGGTGAGGTGGGAGGGATATCTGAGCTCCACTGTATTCATTCGTTCTTGTAAATTCTGTTCTTTAACCCAGACCCTGCATGGCTTTCATTTTTCAATAATAATAAAAATATCAGTGACATTTTACATTGTACTTTAGGTGAACCCAAGGGAGGAGCTCTAGTCTTCCAGGTCTGATACACTCCATGGGGTCTGATCTTGGATTCAGGTCTAGAACACCTTTTTCCTGAGTTACCTGGATGTCAGGAACCACCACACATGTGACACATCTTTTCTATCCCATAACCCTCCTGTTACAATCACTTCACAATTAAAAGATAAGGCCCCCTATTTTAAGCATTCCCAGGATGAAGGGCTGAGGAATCTAAGGGCTTGGTGGCAAGGTTCCATGGAACCACTTAACAGAGGACAGACAAGCTCCCCAGCTATTGATCACGTATGAAGATCTGTCTGTGGGCGCAATGCCCTGGCTCTGTCCCAGGACTCATGCCCAAACTCCCTGGCAATCACTCTCAAGACCCCAGAGGGACACTCTCAGGAGAAAATCATCTCAGTGGCAGGCAAGAGCAAGGTCCCAGTATTCATGATCGAACGGTCTCAGGACGGGGAAACTAAAGTCATCAGCAGGAGAGACACGAGGGGAAGGGACGAATGCCAGACACCACGTCCATGTCTCTCTTCCCAAACTGCAGGAAATGCCTGCCAGCTCGCCACCCATCCAACTTGTGAAGAAAGCTGTCATAAATTCTTTGCAGGACCACGGAAAACAAGCACGGGCGGGGATGGGGAAGCAGCTACCATCCATGTAGTACAACATCCTGACAGCTGACCAGACACAGGACTGCGGGAAAACCAGTCATGCAGAGCCCTGAACGGAGCGAGAGCCTGTGAGTGTGAGTGTGAGTGTGAGTGTAAGGATGCTCCCTGCCTCCTCCAGCACTTCTGCAGGAAAAAAATGACTCTCCCCTGTTGGGTTTTGGAGAAATGAAATGTAAAGAAAGGCTTTCAGTGTGTGGCGCCAAGGCGACTCATTATGGGAAAATCTGTTCCCTTGTCACCTCCAATGACAAATTTGGCTCCCAGCAAATTGGCACGTAGGGAGCCAGGCACATCCTGCATGCGCCTTCACACATGGTGAGCATGGAATCTGTCAGAGTCTCCCAACACTTGCCTTGCATTGATAATTACGGTCATGATTTTATTCCTCAAAATAAGAATCAAAAAGAAACAAGAAAGGAAACCAACTGTGACAGCCTGGGATAAAAGAACTGCGGCACTTACAGGGCTTGAGATGTTTCATGGAAGGCCACTGCAGGAGACCGCAGTGCAGTGGCGCTGCTTATTAACTGTCCTGAATAAATTCTGCCCTTGAGACTGTAGGGAGGTCACCTTGAGCATACTCAGACAGCTCCACACCCCCACTTACCCTCTCGCCTTTGGTTCCTGGCTCTCCAGGCTTCCCAGGAGCACCCTGCAATGAGATAACAGGAGACTAGTCACTTCACCACGGCCATCTGTGCCTCTGTCTTTGACTTTCTTGATTCTTTTATACAGTACTTGTTGGGGAAAGGGGGTGTTGGAGAAAAACCAGGTCTGTCTAGAAATGCAATCAAGCCACTCTGTCTTTGTTCCATTACTCCTGACCCTGTTCATTGTTGAGCTGGGACAACATGAGCCAATTGTGTGGCTTCTTTGATTTCTTCTTCCTTAGAGAAAAACTCAACTCCCCTTGGAACACCTTTGGGGACGTCCACAAACTGGCTTTTGGATGAGTTCACAACACCTCTGATGTTCTGATTCACTCCTCTACAGCCAAATATTGCAACCTTAGGTTCCCAAAGCAGAGAACCTGAGACTCTGCAGTCTCACAACCTCTGCCTGCCATCTTCCCCTGGGCCCTTCACCCCAAATGACCTCGCCTGGCCTTAGACTTCCTATTTAGGAATCTCTCTCTTCTCACCCGGTATATGAAACATCATTTCCCTCCCTCCTTCCTGCCTTCCCTCTCTGTATTTCTTCCTTCCTATTTTCTTCCCTTCCATCCTTCCTTCCCTTTTCTCTCTTCTCTGACCAACATCTATCCTCAGACGGAAATCACCTTCCTTCTAGCTGCCACCTGACTTCTTCCCAGATGTGGGAACACGGACATGCTTGGTTGCTTATCCTTAAGCGGTAATAGTTTGGCAATCAGGGTCTATACTTATTTATCAAATGGGGGCATCATATTCCTATCCCTGCACTTGTAGATATTCAAAATAAGCCAACCCCAAGGTTTACCACTGCAGCAATTAGTACGGCCTAGCCTGACATAGCTGGTAGACATCGTATACATTCAGAATGCATGCATGGTCTGAAGTGACGACTTAGGAGTTAAGGGCATGTACTGCCTGACCAACTCTGTCACCTAACTCCAGAAGTGCCTACTGCCCTACTTCCTGAAGTAATATTATAAGCTCCATGCCCAAAGAAGAATGGCATAGGGACATAGTCCTTTTTCTCAGGGTGCTCATAGCCTAGGTTGGAAGTAGATATGGGTATCCCAATTCTAATACTCGGTAGACAGGTTTTCTTTCTGTAATAGAATCACAAGACAGTCCCACAGTAATTCCAGGAGAGAAAAACAAAAACCATGACCCTGGATGCTGGGCAGCATGAAGCTGGAAGTTCAGAGAAAATCTAATAGGGATTATATGAGGAAAAAGGGTAGGAGTGAAAGCTAAGCCTCAGAGGTAGAGGGAGTAAGGGCCCTTGGATGTAGCCTACCCAAAACGAGGAGGTCACATCTGAAAGAGAATGTGGGTCAGGTTAGGTCAACAAGTGAGGAGCAGGTCTAATGAGCGACAAACTATGTCTGGGCTAAAAGCACAAGGTTCTCAGACTTTGAACATTTGATCCGGCCTCAAGGAAGGCAATCACTTAGAAGTGACATACAGTGACAAGGGTGTTCTCTCTCTTTCAAGGCAAGAGTGCTGGCTTTAATATACACATGAGCGATTTCCCTGGAAGTATTTTTTCTCTACTTCATTCATCTAGTCATTCGTCATTGACCACTCTTAGCATCTTCTCCGTGTTCGCTTCATGTGCTGGAACGAAACAGAGCAGATGACCAGCAGAACAGGTCAACAAACTCTTCTCTCCAGTGGCCCATAGAGGTCCACAGAAGAAGGAAAGGGGACAGGAGATGAAGGCATTTTGAAAGAAGAAAGGGCCCTGAAAACTAATTTAGTATTTCAGGAAGAGACCCGTGTGGGTGGAGCTACAGGAGGAAGAAAAATGGAGAAGGGGCCGGGCATCTTGGGAGTCATTTGCATGGCAAGCGGGAGAACACAGCTGCCATTTGGGCTGTAAAGTGGCATGAAATGTTGATGTCCCACAGATCTCCAGCTGTTGGAAAAGGTCATGGATGGACAAAGGAAGCCATTAGGGAGCCTACAGCAAGGGTCCTTGTCAAAAAGGACTCAGGACTGGGCAGGTTCCACTCATAAGTGATGGACAGAATTAAAAAGCATCACAAAGGCGAAGACGGAAGGCTTTGCTGACAACGCTCCCGAAGGAGGGTGGCTAAGGAGATATAGTCATCTTCCTGGTGCCCCTAGTGGTTGCCTAACGTGTAAGATTTTGTGAAGTCAAAATGTAAGCCCCCAGTATGAAAAGCACACTGAAGCTGGTAGAAGAGGTTGGATAAGTTCAGAACTCACTTCTCAGCCTTATCGCCCATCTGTGGTTCCCACAGGAAAGGGCTATCAAGTAGAACGGGCAGGATTGGGTAATACTTGCCTCTTTGCCTGGAGCGCCTATCTCTCCTGCTTCTCCCTGTTTAAACAAATAAAATAAAAGGAACATGGGGATCAGTGGGCTCAGCAGCATCAGACCACTAGATGTCAATCTTCATGACAGACATCTCACACACACGCTCCAGCGAAGACAGCAATCAGTCCACATAGCCTACCAGACAAGGGCATCCCACATGTGGCCTTCTGGCCAGTTTATGCAGAAGAAGGTAGAGAACAGCCCAGCATGGGAATAAACCTCTGCTTATGAGATCATTGTCAGTGGGGTCAACATGTCTCTACTACGCAGGTTTTTCAGAAGACAGTTTTACTAGTTGTCTAGTGTGAGGGCGGCCACTCATCATCAGGGGACAACGTGCTAAATAAGGCGGTGGATTCTAACTTCAAACTGATTCCTCTATTGATTGGCTTTCTGACCTTATACTGCCTCCTTGCCAATCTCTTAAGTTCATTGTGCCTCAGTTTTTTTCATCTATAAATTAAGAGGAGTCATTTTTATCTATGTCGTAGGTTACAATGATACTTATTTTCACTGAGATACGTTAAGTACAATGACTAACATATAATAGAGCTGGGTAGTTGAATCTGTTTTTTAAGAGTAAGGAGGAATTTTTACCAAACAAAGTACACACTTGTCTGCTGAGTGGCAGCCAACTTATGAACAAGGACTGGTAAAGGGAACAATTGAGTAAATGCATGGGACTAGAGAAACCATATACATATTGGGGCAGAAGTGGAAAATAGCAGGCAGGATACCATGAGAAAAGGATGATCCTACTGGCTCTGTGGTGGCATGAAAAGGGCGGAATCCCACTGGAGGGTGCACGTAGGACTAAAGGAGCATTTTCATCTTGAGGTGTCACATACGGCCATTCTCCAACCATCAGTGCAGGCCAGGGTCTGCAGAACACTCCAATGACTTCAGTGTGGCTAGGAATGGGTTCTCACCACCCTTTAATAGCTCCAATATACACTCCGAGGTGAAGTCAGGGGAGCCAGACTAAAGCTCCAGGTAGGTACAAATCTATACTGCGACCTTGAATCAATCACCTATATGTTCTGACCCTGTGACCCAAACTTGTCCAACTTTACAATCATTAAAATCATCCTTCAAGTTCCAGGGTCATCACTGCCAGCACCATCTATCACACACACCAACAAATGCCATCACGATCACCTGACTTATTGATCACTACAATGGGTTGGACATTACTGCAATCCCTTATGTGGATTCTCACATTTGATGAGTGATGCTGTCACACCGTTAGATTAAGGCAGTAGCCACATAATGAGATTTTATACCATTTTCCTAAGGTCTCATGAGGAAAGCACTGGGTTCCATGCAACTATCAATTATGAGCCTTCGACTGTCTACTAAATCATGAGGCACTCTGACCCCACACAACCTCATCACGACATAAAAAAAAAAAATGGCCCGTAAGACATGAGCTGACGACCTTCCCCTGTAATCAAATTGGTGAATACCCAACTATAACTCTAACCCTAACCCCATCATCATAGAGTCTTCATCCAGTAACGGATGGAACCAGATGCAGAGATCCACAACCAAGTGCCAGACCAAACTCTGGGAATCCAATTGAAGAGGGGAAGGAGGGAATATATGAGCAAGGGAGGTGAAGAAGGGGATGGAGAAATCTACAGAGACAGCTGAACCAAGCAAGTAGAAACTCGTGAACTCAGACCAACAGCTGGAGAGCCTCCGTGGTATTGAACTAAGCCCTCCATATGTGGGAGACAGTTGTGTAGTTTGGTCTATCTAAGGGGACCCTGACAGTAGGACCAGGATCTATCTATCCCTGTTGTATGAACTAGCTTGGTGAAGTCCACTGCCTACAGTGGGATGCCATGCTTAGCCTTAATGCAGCAGGGAAGGGCTTGGTCCTGCCTCTGACTCCTCCCATGGGAGCCCTTACCGGTTGGGAGGAGAGGATGGAGGTTGAGCTGGGAGGGAGGTAAGGGGGTGGAAAAAAGACTTGAGTGGCAGGGACAGTAGTGAAACTCAAGGTCACATCTAGAACCAGAAATCTCGGCACCATTAGGGTCTCTCCTTACCGGAGGCCCACGGGGACCCAGAAAACCTGGAAGTCCTGGGCTGCCATTTTCTCCTTTGTTTCCTTTCTGGCCCTGTGAAGGAAAAACAAGGGGTTAATTATTCAAGGTCAAGCAAAAGTCCATCAGATTCAGAAACTTGACGACATCCCAATCTGTGGAGTCCTGACACCCCTGTCCCTTCCTTGCATTGGAGAGAGGATGTGTCAGCAAGAGATATGGGATCTGTGAAACTTGATATCATCACAGAGGGCCAGGGAAGGAAGAGAGGATGAGGGAAAAAGACTCCAGAGGATAGCCTTTCCATTCACGCCGTGACATCTTATGGATGGATTCTTAGAAACAACACCAAGATCTAGATGTGGGCAGCCTCTTTGAAGTGGGAACTGCTTCCCGTGATGCTTCTAAGGCTTGAGGTGTGATAGTTGCGGCCTTTGCAGTCTAATGCTTTAACTTTTTCCCAAAGTGCCTATGAATGGGTCATCTTCTCTGGGGCTAGCTCCTCCCCTGGGTGGACCCACCCTCAGGATGCTCCCCTGTCATATCTACTCTGACTCAGTAGTTCTAACAGAGCCTACATTGAAGCTCCTGGTAAAAATGACTGGAACTGCCATAACAGACCCACAGTTGTAGTTGTCCCTGGACCAGCAGGGTGACTAAGTGCTGTGACTCAACATCCTGAGATTTTGTGGGTCTCTGGTCACCCAACTTCTACAGCCCTAGCAATTATCTGGAAAGCACTGGCTAGCACACTGTCCTGACCAATTTATAAATGACCTTTTATACTGCACAAGTAGCTCCTGAATAGATCTCAATCCAAGCAAATAAAAATATAAGCAGGCCTGGCAAAAAGAAAATTCATACCCAGACTTGAACGTATTGAAGCCTACAATCCATTAAAGAACCGCAGTATGTCTCCCCACTGACCTCGCATGAACCTCAAGTCCAGAATCTAATCGGGTGCCCAGGAGTCTACCTGCCACAGTCTTTCCACCACCTCCCACTGAACTTTCTTGCTCTCTACCCATGCTTCCCATCCCTGTTCCTAGGCTGCACATCACTTTGTTACCTGACTTGCTCAAGGTTGCATGTGACCCTGCCCTTTATTTCAATCATTAAACACTCACTGTGAAAGCTTGCCACACAATTTCTACACTGAATAGTTGGAGGTGTTCACGTTTTTAGACAGCAGAGACTGAGCCACGTAGTCAAATGCACGGTAAACTTTTAAAGAGCAAGATAGCCTGATTCTCTGGCTTTGGGATTATTTGTAGCATTTAAATGAGGATTCATTCTCCAGTGTGTTCAGGTCTAGAGAACAAACAGGTATTATGAGACCCTTGGCCTAACACCATGACGAAGCTGGGCATGAGCACTCACTGGGGCTCCTGGACGGCCGGGGTCTCCTGGGGCTCCAGGTGATCCGCTGCTACCCTGGTGGGAGAAACAGAAACGTTTATTCTGCCAGTTCTCCGTGTCAGAACACCACCAAGCAGGGCACTGGAGCAAACTTGACTGCAGGTGGACGACTTAATTACACAGGCTGTTCTCACTCGGGCTGGCAGGGCTCTCTGAAAACCACTTCATTTTGCAGAGGATGTCTTTCAACGTGCAAAAGGAAGCCATGATATTTAATTCATAGCGTGATTGTGGAATTAAATGAGTCCGTGGGCATGAAAAGGCCTAGCTCACTGACTGGTGCCCACTGCACGGCACAGTAAATGAGCAGGACCAGCCTCATTCATCCTTCCGTTCATCTTTCAAGTCGCAGGCTGGGCTATGAACAAGGCAAGCATGTAATGCAACTCAGCTCAGGAATAGCTGCTTCCATCGTAAGGCGTGCCTGAGGAAGCAGCTCTGCCTGCTCTTCTCATTGCAAGCCCCCTCCCCTAGGGCATTTTCACAAATGCAATGAACGCATTAAAGCACAAAGATACAGGGGGCGAGGGTACACACTGACTTGTTTTGTCATGCAGTTAGGGATTAAAAGGATCACAGGTTCTAGAACTGATGGTCTTCAATCTAGCATTCTCTAACTTGACAGTCATTTTGAGCATATTTATAGTTTTAGAGAATACTTCTTAATAAGATTTCTCACAGTGGCATTCACCTGTAATCCCAGCTGTTCTGAGGGTAGTTGTGGGTGGGTTTCAGGAATTCAAAGTCATTCTCAGTTACACCATGAGTTAGAAGTCAGTTTTAGTTATCTGAGACCATTTGTCAAAGTTAACGCACACACAACAATCCATTATAGAGTAAATATCAGGAAGCTGAAAAAGTCTCCTAGATACCCACCCTGTCTCACTCCCAAATAAACGCCTAATGCCTAAAATGCACAGCTCAACTCCTTCTGCCCACCAGACTTCCCATGGGACGCTCTTGCTGTACTCGGCTCACATCCCTGTCCTGAGTCTGTGACTTGTGGCTCTTATATCTCCAGCACGTAGTGAGTGACACACACTAGGGTTCTCTGTTTAAGGGGAAGACTGACAGCATCACAGATATCCACAGTGTTAATCCCGAAAATGAAAGATTTGGATAAAGTCCTGTAACTGTGAACTGTGTATTCATGAAGGTGTTAACATCCCCAAAACTTGATAGAATCCACAACCTTCAGCTGACCCTGGCCAGGAATCTCTTACATTACACACCCTCTTATAAATCATTCATTTTTCATACCAAATGCAAATGTCATTGCCGTTTTACATGTGGGGAAACACCCCAGAGGGAAGTGGAAAAGCTGAGTTCTGAGCATAGTCGGTACTGGCCATCCCATATTGTACCGCCCTCGTTAAGCATGTGTCTGCAGGTCAGTAACCAGAAACACAGTCTCTGTCTTTTGCCTAAAATGTGTCCATGGGACCACGGGTATTCAAGCACCTCATCGCATCAGATGCACCCAGAAACCATGTAGCATAGCTAACCTTAGATCACGAGGAAATCAAGACATAGAGGAAGTCCAAGCTCTGCCCGGGATCTCAGCTAGTGAGTACAAAAATGGAAGCCCTGAGCATTCTTTCTGATTGGCAGGCACACTCAGACCTTCTAGTGAGTGCTGCCTGCTGCCCCTCCCTATACTCCCTCCACCCACCAACCCATCTGTGTCTCTCTAAAAATATGTACTTTGGCTCATCCCTATGGAAATGATATCTCTCCTGCTTCTTGCTCTAGTCCTCCTTTGCCTCTGAGGGAGGAGGAGGGCCACCAGACAACAGCACATGGTGCCAATGCTAGTTTTGGTGGCCACCTGTTCCCTGTGAACTTTGGTGTTTTGATGTTAGGACTAGGTCCTCTCTGAGGCACAAAACTACTCTATCTATCTATCTATCTATCTAACTATCGATCTATCGATCTATCACTCCATCATTTATCTATTTACCATCCTCTAGTCCCTCTGGCCACTATGCTGCCCATGAATGGAGGATGTAGTCCCCTTCCCAAGCTTCTGTTCTCCAAAGTTCTCTTCAAGCCCCTTCCTCCAGGACAACCTTTCTGTCAAGACAATTGAGTCCACAGACAGTTAAGGTAGGGTCTTAAACTTCAGACTCTTGGACCAGACCGCTTGAGTCCAAAGACCGGCATCAACTACCGGCGAAATATATGATATTGGGCAAACTATGAGCATCTCTGCATCTTCACCCCTTGTCCTTGCACAGGCAGATTCATACCATGGTTTCATAACTCGGAAGTCTTGGGAGGAAACCAAATGAATGACATCTGTGCTTTGTGCAATGAACACCCCATATTTCTCTGAAGCCGGTGGCGGTGAGACAGCAATCACATGAGTTTTTACCCATCCCTGTATGACTGTAGATTTTTTAAAAAGCAAAATGGAAGTTTGGGGGTTATATACACATATATAATTACCACAACATGAAAAAAATTGATCTCCAAATATGATCATATGGAAGAGAGGGTACTCAAACACCATTGACACATGTTGTGCCCAACAGTGACCCCTGAAGCATGCAGTGGAGCTGAAAAGTTCACATTTCTTAGTAATCTCCTAGCCATCCCACTGTCACAGCATGGCACATGACAGACACATTAGCAATGGCACTGGGCAAATGACAGCAACAGGTATAAAAATGCCACAAGCTGAAATGATCCACGGAATGCCACACTTGCCAATGGCCACCAATCGCTGCACTGGTTCATGTGTTTGAAATGACACACTTTCAATCTTTGTTTTAGAGTGCACTTTTATTTACTAGAAGCAAAGTTTACTGTTCATAGTGTGCTAAGTTACATGCACGGCTGCCTCTCGTGGGTCTCCCAGGCTTTCCTTTGTACATAGCACTGAATATCCATCTACTTCCTATCTTTGCTCACACTCTATGGATTTGCCTAGGTGTATAATGGGAATGAATAAAACCCCAAATATCTACCAACATGTGGGCTATTAGGTTAAATTCACATATTGAAATATTAGTGCCTAGGTCCCTGGAATTTGAATTTGTTAACAGAATCATCAAAGATGTAATCAGTTATGTCAGCTTATGGGAATAGTAGGTTAGACCCTTAATTCAATAGGACTAATGCCTGAACATAAGGGGAATTTGGGACACATGCAAGAGCACATGCACACACAAATACATCATATATACAGGAGGAATATTCCATGAAGACAGAAGCATAGATGGAGTGATACCTCTCTAGGCCAAGGATTGTTATTATAGTCAGTCAACCCTAATATTGCTGCTGTGAGGACCAGCCTTCAGCAGGTCAGATATTGAAGGAAATCCAGAGACACAGTGAACTAATCAATCAACTTGACTTTTCTATCTGAGGGAGCAAAACTTAATTCTCTGGGGCCAGCAAGGGTGTCAAAACTTAACTCTCTAGGGGTGGCAAAAAAAAGGGAAAACACACACACACACACACACACACACACACACACACACACACACACATCTCCAACATGTCAGAATCTCTCCTAGGGTGCTGATGAATGGCAAGCCTTTAGCAGATCAGAGACACTGAAGAGGAGATGCAGAGCAGGCAAGCTACTGGACAGACAAACAGACACACGAGGACTTTCTATTTTCTTATTCTTCCTGTTACTTGTTCTACTGTATTCTTTTTCTGTTCTGTTCTTCTACTGTTTTTCCCATCTGTTCATTCTTAATTTTCTCTTCTAGCTAACTTTATTTTTCCCTTACAGCTTATATACCCCAGACAAAACATCTTTCAAGCAGTAGGAAAGCTACAATGTGGTTATATTCTGTTTTTCAAGTGAATGATTACAATGAATACAATGTTTTATATATCCCTTTTACGATTAAACATTTCACATATTACAGATGAAAAACACAGTGTCCCAAGAACCCACATATATTCATACCCAAGCAACTTGTTATATAGATTAAGGATGTGGAAGTAAGCAAGGTATTTTTCTAAGTCAGTTCCCTTACTGGTAGGCTGCATTTTCTGGTTTCAAAGAAAGGACAAATCATTTTATTATTTATCTTAAAACGTAATCTAACAAAAAAGTTTTTTTAAAAAAAATCACAAATCTAAACTTTTATTTATGAAAAAGTCAGTCCTACTTTAAATCCTTAGGTTACACCCACCCAACAAGAGTATATATTTATCAGGAAGCTGAGGGCAAAAATAGGTATGAGGAATTAATCATCACCTTTGATCATCAACCCATCTTAGCAAGAAAGGTACATCAGCCAGCAATAGCCAGGCTGCTATTGTTCCTGTTCCCTGACCTCAACAAGTCCCTTGTTCAACGATTAAAAGTGTGTCTTAATAAACTTTAAATTGTTCCTGAAGACTTTCCACTTCAAGGCCATTAACGAAAACATATTAACCTGACCTTACTAACAACTCTACATCTGAATTCTTTCTAAGGGTGGTGGTTGAATCATTCATCTGCTACAGCAGCAATGGTTGGAAAAAGTCAATTACTATCATTGTCAGTACCAGTAACTCCCCCAGCGAGAGGCTAGGAAACCCCTGAGAGTTTTCATACAACCCACAGACTATGAGAAATGTGGTGGCCATGAAGGCAGCAATCAGAACTATGTTCAATAACAACATGAGTTCCTCAGGACACATAGTCCTCATGGCTTTGCCTTCCAAGGCTTACTCAAGTGTAGCTTTCCCAACCACACAGTGTGTTCACTGAGCTCCAATGCTGCCTATTGGTCCCCTCACATGGATGCTGGCACCCTAAGAAGCTAAAGATGCAGGTATGCTCTCCCTCATAGCTGGTACCTAAATTTTCCTCTCTGGCCTCCAGAAACAAAGGCAAATGTCTCTATAGAAACTACCAGCTGGGGTACTTATAGGAAACTCAAGTGTGGCACATAAAACTATATAATAGCCCCAAACTGGAAGTATAACCGCTCTTGGAATCCCTGTGGGAAGACTGTCAGTGAGTTGTCTTGGGGGACATGTAGGAAGGTTCTTGGGACAAAGGGCAGTCAGTGGTTGATTAGCATCCTCTAAGACACAGAACATCATTTTAAAGCAAAGCATGCATCTATACCAAGGTAAAACACCAAACATCATCATGGTAATAGCTTGGTTGAGCTGTGAAGCAAGTTAATGTCAAAGAAAACTCACCGGTGGGCCCCTTGGTCCTCTGGGACCCTGTGGTCCTGCAGGTCCAGTGTCACCCTGGAACAGAGAGGAATCATACAATCACAGAGTTACACATCAGCTGGCAAAGGTCTAATTTGGACCAGATTTCACCAACAGACACAGGAACCCAGCATTGTATCCAAACACTTCCTTTTGAATGCCAAGAACTTCAAACATGCACCATTTTTTTCATTCAGATGAAGGATGCTTTTCAATTCACATTTGTAAATGAGTAAGTTTATTTACTGATGTAGACAGAGGTCACCTGTTTCTCTGGTCATTTAAGGCAGTCAGATCGCAAACCAAGAAAAGTCAAAAATGGCAAATTCACTAGATAATAACCTAGAACCATTTGTGCCCAAGTCACCACAGTATGAAACCACAGTCTGCCACCCATCAGCACCACCCCACACAGCGTCTAGGGAAGCCTCACAGGCCCCACCTACTAAACTGGTTTTATAAGTATGTCTTAGGTTCACCATTGCTGTATTGCTGCGGGAGTACCTTCCGCTGCTTCGGCCAATAGTCGCTGAAGCACGAGCCCACAGTGCTGCGGGAGCGCCTTCCTCTCCATCAGCCAATAGCTGCTGAAATACCAGCCCACTGGGGCGTGGTATATTTCTCTTTAAAAGAAGAGCGGCAAGCCTCGGCTCAGCCTCTTGGTTCCGGCGCTTGGTTCCGGCTCCTGTTCCAGCGACTAGGTTCCTTTCCTGATGGTTTATGTGCATGTAAGTTTACCCCTCAAAATAAATACCCCTTTAAAACATAACTGGTGTGGGACTGATTCGCCATTACTGTACGGTGAAATACCATCACAAAAAAAAAAAAAATCCAGAGAGAAAAGAGTTTCTCTGACTCTTCCTTATCACAGTTCATCATCCTAGGCAGTCAAGCAGTCAAGGTAAAATTGATGCAGAGGCCATTAAGAAGTCCTGGCTGCTGGTATGCTCCTTATGACTTGCTCTCCCTGCTTTCTTCTAGAAGTCAGGACCACCAGCCCAAGGGCAGCACCACCCAAAATGGACTTGGCCCTCACACAACCAGTCACAAATTAAGAAAATTACCAATAGGTTTGTCAACAGCCCAGTCTTAGAGAGACGTTTTCTCAACTGGGGTTCCTTCCTCTTGGATGACTCCAGCTGTGTCAAGCTAATACAAAACTAAGTAGGACAAATTGTTGGGGAAAAAAAAACAAAGGAGCTAGATTGACTTTCCCACATGATTCCTTCTAGATCCTTCTAAGGAGATCCAACAAACAGCCAATATGCTACAGCACCCAGAGAAACAAGAGAAGTCTATATGCTACAGCACCCAGAGAATCAAGAGAAGTCTATATGCTACATAGGTCACTAGGGAGCAGTATAAAGATCTAGAAGGAGACCATTCGTGGACCTCAGGACTGTGTCTCCATGCTTCCAGCAAGTTTCCCACTCCTAGGAGATCAATCTCCATACCCAAATGTCAGGTCACGTGATAAAATGCCATGTACAAGATAGTCGAGTCTTGGGGAATGGGCATAGAGGGTGAGCTATAAATAGTGGATCCAGAGTGGCTCCTTGTACCTCTGAGTCTCTTCATGACAGCGTTTTCATTTGTGCCTTCCAGAGAAAACCTCTACCTTCTCTGTCCTGCTTTCAAGACCAAGTAAAAGTGAGAAACAGCTGAGATGCCTAAAGTAATACACAGCCCAAGAGGCAAGAACTGTTACTGCTCCTGATGGCTGGCGGTGGCTTTGGTGAGGGTGGTGGTAGTGATGATCAAAGTGCTAGAATTGGTGATGGTTTGATGGCAGTGGTGGTGATAATGGTGATGGTATTAGTCACAGTAATGGTAGTAATGATGGGGGATGTGGTGCCGTAGTGTTGTTGATAATGGTGGCAAACACAGTGGTGGCAATGGTGGTGGTGGAGGTGAAGACAACAGTGTGGATCTCAAATGATGGTAGAGAGTTTGAGGGATTCATATTTACTAGGAACACCAAAAAGCTCAAGAGATGGAGAAATAATTTGTGGGAAAACATTAAAGGCCTTTCAAATAATGTAAGATAGATATAGTGGGTCCACCATCTGACACTAGACATATCAAATGAACCCAGAAAAGCCTCTGTGAACTGTGAGATACAGGCTGACCCCAAAGATGGAAGAAGCTCAAGTCTTAAGGAAAACCAATTATGTGTCATTCCACGTCCTTCACAGAACTGCCACCTGTCACTTTGGAAGGGTTCCTAGGTGTCCCTCCCGTGTTCTCTCAAGCACTGAAGGTCAAAGCATCCCAACTTACATCTTTTCCTGGAGATCCTTCCCTTCCAGGGGGGCCAATAGTCCCAGGTTCTCCCTAGAAACAAAAAATTGCAGTTAGGAACAGGACTGGTTTAGATATAGGCCACCACAAATAAATACATAGTATCTAAATGTGTGGGAGAGATACAAAGCCCCAGAAGGTTGACAGACAGAAGTGACCTCCCCCCCACACACACAGTATGAGTCTCTGAAGCAGCAGAACTGGATTCCAGGAGAGTGAGTGGAGCCCTAAGTGCCTCCCCAACAGGAAAGGCAGGAAGAGCACTGTATGGGTTGAACCTGTTGAGTCCCCTGTTACCTGCTTCTCTCTACAGCTTCTGTTATGGTTATCCACAACATTCAAGGAATCCTACTAATGATCCAACACTCCCTTAAGTTTGGGGCATTTGGAAGAGGCAGTTATTAGAGAATAAGAAAAGGTTCAAGGTGCTACCCACCTGAGGCAAGGCCTGTGTGTTAACATACACACTCTATGACCTGGGAAAGTCACCCATGACCTCTGACCTGAGTTTGCTCCACTGTAAATGAAGCCTAACACCATGGCTTGCTTCACAGGGCTTAGGGGACATGTGAGCAGCCCACACAATATAAGCAACCTAAACTCAGGTTGCTTTGGCTAATTTGGCTGCATGTAATGTTGGGCCCAGAAGAACCACTGACAAGATTCGAACCAAGAGATGAGATGGTGCTACCCACTATGATATCAGGCCAGCACATCTACTGTTCTTTCCTACATAGAACAGCAAGGTGATGCCCTGCAAACTGTGGAATTTTCTCCCCTCTGAGTATCAGCTCAGAGTCATCTACTTACCCTCAGACCAGGTGGGCCAGGATCACCTGTGTGTCCCTTGAAGCCCTGGAAGAAACATGATGAAGTTATGACTCTACCAAAGAATAGGCTGGGCAGCAGAAAGGCAGAGAGCTTCAAAGACGTCCTGAGTCATCCCATCTTCTGGTTGTGGCTTGGCCTTTTGCTTGCCACCCATGTCAGGGTGCCAGGCGTGGGTAGAAGAAAATCAGGGAGGAAAATCTTCTCTATGGGGTCCTGCATTGTGTGGTGTTATAAGCATTAAAAGTGCTCATTTCTTAGCCTTGAAGCCCTGAAACATGGATTCTGTTCTCACCATTGTACAAAGAAACCCAAGCTCAGTTCTATGTATCACTCAGACAGTGAAGAGGTACCATGATTCACACACATGCCGATCTGATATAGAGGAAACCTTTCCATGGCCATTCTCAACACAAGGGGGACAGCGAACCCAGAGAATCAAATTACCACCTGGCTGCATCTACCAGGATTCACTCTGGTTTCATCTCCTGATGACGTGTGAGCAGATGACAATACAACCAAAAAGCAGAAAGCTCTAGAGTGAGGCCGTTCAAGGAGAACTTCATCTTAAAAAGCCCTACCGGATATTACGGTCACAACTGAGAAACGCGGCTTGTACATCTCCGCCTACCATGGCTAAGTAGAATGTAGTCTCTCTGTCCTTTAGAGGATGGGAGAGTAGGAGTAGGTAACAGAATGTGGTCCCTCTAGTACCAGTAGAGGCAGTGAGCGGAGAACCCCAGTCTAAATGGATGAAAATTTCTTCAGCTAAACCTGGGCTTATAACTGGGTCTCAATGACAATCTGTCTAGAAACCACACAGGAAGCTGTTAGGACACCGTAGTCATTGACAAGGAAAGAAGAAAGAGGGAAATGAGGAAGAGTGGGATGGAGTCATCTAAGTTTTAGATTCATAGTTTCAACTATTCTATGCCATGCCAGCAGCAGAACGGGTTTTGCCCCTGGATCCCTAACATCACTATGGGTAAGATAATAGAATTATTGTGATGCCTAGTCCTCTCTTTCCAACTGCAGAGGCTCCCTGGGCCTCTGTACCTGATGCGCCAGGGCTTACCATGGGCTGGGGGCACATCAGGTCTCTGCTCTCCTTGGCCGCTGTGGGACTCAAGGGTTTCACTTCTCTCTGCTAGGATTCAGTTTCCACACAAGAGCATGAGGATGACACCCAGGTCTGTAGAGACGCTGCTTGGAACGAGTAGAGCAAAGCTCTTCAATAACTCAGAACTCAGCAAGGTTCTGGTACCTTCTTTAAATGACCGAATTCCAGGGCCAGCTGACTTCCAAGAGGGGACTCTAACTTGCTCTCATTCCATAAACCCAGGACAAAAGCCCCAACTAGGGGAGCTCCACACTGCCAGGTACTGCTACTATTATCTCCGTTACATGGAAGAGGAAACAGGTCCAGAAGCGCCTCCTCCCCCGCACACTTTTGGTCAATAAATGACAAAGGGAAGGACCCAGATAAATCTCTCTCCAAACCCACACACCACCCTTCAGAGCTTTGCTCTGGCTGAGTGAAGCCAACCAGAGCAACTTGTCCTCTTACACCAGTTCATATCTACATTGCATCCCTTCTACACTGCATCCCTGCTACACTGCATCCCTTCTACACTGCATCCCTGCTACACTGCATCCCTGTTACACTGCATCCCTGCTACACTGCATCCCTGCTACACTGTATCCCTGCTACACTGCATCCCCGCCTTGAAATTCCCAGGGAGAAGAGGGTCCAATTCCTAAGTCAGGATGCAGCAAATGCATCTCTCCAGCTGACAAGGTATCCCTCTTATTCTTAAGCCAGGAGCCACCTGATGAAACTGGACCTTTACTCACCAGAACCACTTAGTTAAAGAAGAGACTGCCAGCCACAGTCAGCAACTGTTGGCCATATTTAAGATGCCTTAAGAAAGGATTTAAGGGGATCATCAATTTAAAGTATGTTTTGGAAAAAACAACCAGTCACTGATTCATGGATTTAGTCTGCATAGGCCAAAGCCTTCATCCCCACACCCGGGTTCCTCCTGCTGCACTAGGGAGAAACAGGGATATTGGGGAAAATGAACATTGATTTTCATGTTTTGTTTCCTTCTTAATGAATAGTAGCCAGAGGATTTATTGATTTTTCAAAAGAAAAATAATGCAAGAGAACAGAAGCGGTGTTTCAATCCGTTACTTCTCGGCAGATAATTGGATTTCAGGAGTTTCATTAAACAGCATTTTTTAAATTAAGAAATATTAAAAAATCAACTGCATGAAGAGGTAAAGCATTTAAAAATTAAAATCTAGAGAACATTTTTATTATTATAGAAAATTACCTGTATTTAGTGCACTAATTAGAGGTAGATTTAAAGCTACAACCCATATAACCATAGATGTTAGACATAAAGTAAGAAACCAGGGAGTGGGAAAGATCTCCTGAGAAAAGGAAAACAGAATAAATACATAATTATGAATTAATGGGCTGGAGTTGATGGGACTGAAATGGAAGTATTAAAGGGAGGGGGATGAGTAAGGGCATATGGGGAGGGACAGCTAAAACTCAGGGCCATTTGAGAGGTCATATGGAAACCTACTACAGTAGATGCTTCTTAAATATACATGCGTGTTATAATATATATGTATATATATGCTTCTTAAACGTGTGTGTGTGTGTGTGTGTGGTCTCAGGTTCTTGACCACTTTTGCACCAGCATATCATGCAGGCAGGACGCTATAGACGGAAGGTTTGTAACCACCTTTCTCCTCTGGTGGTGTGCAGAGCACCTTCCAGTGCCACACTAGGGGTGAAACTGTATATATGTGTAAGAAATCTCAATGGAATCACCAAATAATGGAGGAGACAAAGCCCCAAGTAGATGTCTCTTACCACTGAATGAAATCTCCAGTAGCAGAATGGGCTATATCAAATTGAACTGTTAGCCAAAGAGACCCCATGGACACCCTCCAAACATCCCAGGCTATTGCCAAGGCTATGGGTTTCTCTCCACAAACTGATGATAAGGCCCTACTTCTGAAGAAGCCTACACAACTCATTGAACATGGAGAAGATTACCTAGTGGCTGCTTAGAGCCTTTGCCCCCACTGTCCATGGTACTAGAAGGTGCTCCTCTGGTGGTGACCAGAGCAGAAAATGGTTACAAACCCTTCTGCCTACAATGGCATCCTGCCTGCATGGTATGCTGGCACAAAAGTAAGAGCAAACCCATGCCTAATACTGCTCAGGTGGCCAAGAACCTGAGATTGTGTAGGACACAGACCTAGGGGAAAACCAAATACCACTGTTCCGCTAAAGGAACATAGCAATACAATGATTTCAAATGACATTCTGTTAGGCTCATACATCAGAGTCTTGCTCAGTCACCACCAGAGAAACTCCCTCCTGTTGCAGATGGAAACAGAGAGATGCACAGAGAGGAAGAGACCTTGACACATTCAGTCCCCACCAGGCTCAAGGAACATAGTAGAAGAGGAAGCAGCAAGACTGTAAGAGTCAGACGGGATGGACACCTCCAGGGAGACAAGGCCGTCTAGACACAACAGGGCTGATACCCATAGCAGCTCACAGAGACCACGGCAGCATCTAGACGGCCTCCAGAGGTCTAAGCCAGATGGAGGCGCAGTGCTAAGATGGGAAGTGAACACAAGCCCCCATCTCTAACCCAAAAGCTATCTCCAGCTGGCAACCTTTTTTTCAAACAAAAAATTAGTTTTCTCCAACGGAGTCTCAGTGGATAGACACCACATTTCAGGAGAGCCGGGCCCAGCAGTAGATGACCAACATACAGCAAAATCAGGGATGTTTGGAGGGGTTTTTCCCTCACAATGCTTTCTGAGCATTAATAAATAAATAAATAAATAAATAAATAAATAAAATAAAAAACCTTATAGGTCCTTTTCTTACATATTATGTCTTCTGATTTTGTGTTTTTATGAAATTTCCATGTGTATCTCTGCATCTTCAGGTGTTTCTTATTCTCTCTCTCTCTCTCTCTCTCTCTCTCTCTTTGGTTTTACCCTATTCCGGCTTGTTGTTTGGGGCTTTTTAGCTGCTTGTTTTCTAATGAGAGGGGAAAAAAAAGGCGTAGATTTGGGTGGGTGGAGAGACAAAAAGGGTCTGAAAGAAGCTGGGGGACGGGAAACTGAATGGAATTTACTGTATTTTTAAAAATGTAATTTCAATTTAAAAAGGCAAAATAGAGAAGCTATAATTTATTCGAGAAATAAAAACTTGGTAATACAGTAAACGCTGACTGTCCTTTATTCTGTTTCAGAATCAGAAGCAGATGATTTTCTTCTTAGCACCATGTGTGCCTTTCTTTCCAGTATCACCATCACTATAGTGTGTGGTTAGCTGGATTTACACAACTGGAAAAAGGGTTAGAAAGGGCGCTACAGGAAGGGACAGGAAATATACTTCCGGTGCAAAGTGCAAGCATGAACAAGGCCTTGGACTCCCCATTCCTGACATTGCAAAACTCAGCATGGTGGCGTGTAATCCCAGCAAGCAGAAGGGAGAAGCAAAGCCAGAAATTGAAGGTCATCCTTAGTGACGTGACATGAGTTCAAGACCAACCTTGATCTACATGAAATCATGATTCAAAAGCAAGTAAAATAAATAAATAAATAAAATATTAATTAAAAAAACCCTACAGTCAAAGCAAACAGAAATACAGAAACGACAGAAATGAAAACAAAACAACAAATATCCACAAGCAAACAAAACATCCTCTTTCCCTGCAATTATTCAGAGTAACACTAACTAGCCTGAGATGGCTTACAATCTAGGGGATATAAGCTAGAGTGACCTTCAGAGAAAGCACAGCTGGTCACACAAGCACGAGCATGCTGGACAGACTTCAAGAACTCAGAAGGCCTGCATACTTTCCTGGGGACAGCAGGGACCGGCACTTACCTGCGGGCCTCTGGCTCCCTCTGTTCCTGCCAGGCCTGGCTCTCCTGCCTTGCCCTGAATTGAGGAAGAAGAGAGTCAGGCTCCCATCTTTATGATCTTCAGATGTGTGGCTGCCTGCCCTTCACGCCACTGCGTTCCCACATACCACTGGTCAAGCAGGCGATCAGCCCTGGCCCCCGCATTCCTAATGTATTTCCTGTAGCCCAGCCTTTACAGTACATTCAGGCCTGGTGTGTTCCCAGCTCTTCTGCTGTGATGACAGTGTAAACCTTATCCCCGATTAACCACTCAAGGGTCCCTTCACTGTCAGAGTGCTCTGTCCTGATGAGAAACTACAAAACCATTTTAGTTATTACTGACTCGATTCACAAAACCACTTCAAGGCAGCTATGAACTATTACATTTTTTTTTTCCGATAGCCACATTGAAGATCAGAGCAGTTTTATTTTATGAGACTTCTAAGGACAAAGCTAAAGAAAACCTCCGCTTCCCGTCACACAGGCAGAGGTTCTGCTGGGGCCACCAGTGGCACCACTTACAGGGGCCTGTGATCTGATTTACACAGCCCTTTCCACACCCCATGCTCTCAGATACAAAGGAATACAAGGGCATTTCTATACAGAATTACTGCCTGCACTTTGGCATAACCCCAGACAAAACCAAGCCATGAAGAAATACTGCTGAGGTCCAGACAATGGCTCAGAGGTATGGGGGAATGTGCAGAGGAAGAGGTGAAAGGGCACTGTTTGATGGACAGCTGACCCAGTTCTGGATCGTTCTTCATGGTAGCTTGAGAATGGCCCTCCCTGAACACTCTGCACCTCGTTTTGACACAGAGTGAATTTTGAGGACTTACATGGGGTTCATATTACAAGAGAAAGGAAAGGGAATGAGCCACTCTTAGATTTAAGGGGAAATATCAAACAGATGCTAGGGAGAAAAGACTGGCTTTCATGTTCTTGTGGATTTTCATGTTTCTTGTGGATTTCTGGCCCAACTTATCCAAATCTAGTTGTGTGGTGTTGGGTGTTACTTCCTCAGGCATCTGTTTCTGCAGTTTTAACTCTCAGATGGTCCACCCTTATAGGTCTTGACTTTGCCACATCATCAAGATGATTGTGACTACTAGTTCAGTTGCTAACAGATAAGCAGCCAGTATCAATGAAGAGTTATCCCTGCCTCAGACATAATTAAAGTGTGCCTGGAATGACGATGGATCCTCACTGAGAACCAACAGAAGATAACTCTTAGGAAAACCACAGGGGTAGAGGGAGGTTAGGTCATCTATTCAAGGACACTCAGCGAGGGTTGTAATTGAAAGGATAACTGAAACTGTATTTCATCCTAAACAACAATAGATGTTCAACTATATCTTATTAAAACGTTAAAGAATTCAGAGGGTTTCATATCTGTTATCTACACAATGCTATCTATACTCCGAAATGTTCCTCCATCCACTGGGCTATCATCTACCTCTTACCTGCCCATCTATTTCTCCATGCATGCCCCTCACATGAGAATGGGTCAAAGTGGAGAAACTAACTACTGTCACCCTTAGACATAAGGGCACCCAGTGCAATGTAATATGCAGATAGTCTCGGTGTGCTCCCAGCAGCTTCTCAGGGGACCCACAGGAGCCTGGGTATCAGCTGTTTCTAGAAGTACTACTCACCAGCCCGTCTTTTATGACCTCTCCTCCCCATGGTCCATTTGTTCCCTTACTCTATGGACTCCACTTTGTAGGATACTCTCCTGACATGAGAGCCTCTACCTCGAGATCTCAGGGCATCTCAGACTCCACCCACCCAATGACAACTTCCTCCTAACACAGCTCAGGGTAACAGACTATCAGGATGACTCTGTAGTGAAACTCCATAGCAAGCTGAAGAGTTCAAGGATACATAACTCAGGGTCTCAGAGTCCCACTATCTGTCCACTATCGGTCCACGAGAACTGGCTACCTCCCATGAGATCCGTGACTGCCTGGAACAGGACTGGTCTTGTATCACAATGGCAGTCCCTGGAGCAGGCATTCAATAAACTGATGGAATGAAGACTAGAGACCCTGCACTAGAGGGACAACTTCTAGGGACGAGGCTCATTCAGCACAAAGGTGGATCCTAGCTCTGAGATCTGAGCACTGAGTTCTGTGTCAGCCTCGGAGACACGATTTTCATGACTTCACTCAGCAGCTGGAAAACCTTGGTCCAACTATTAGCCTCTGTGTATCCCGTTTCCTCATCTGGGGACAAAAAGAGCATATGTAACTCTGGGCTTTTCTGGGGTTTAAATTGGAAAAGGAGTGAAAGGCTTGCTGCTCCAGGCACTGGGTAGTCCCAAGAATGCTTCTCAATCCTTATGCACCCCTTCCCAATCCCTCCATCTCTGTCTGCTATCTGCCTCTTTGGGCAACTCCATAGAGCATCCCTCTTTGTTCTCCCTGGGAAGGCTCTTTCTTTTCCCCTCAGCAGTGAGCCTGGGCTGCTGCAACCGACAAACGGTATAAAATGATGAAGAGGGTGCTTCAGGCAAGCTGTGTAAGATTTGGATTGAGTCATAACAGTTTACGGCCAACCAAATTAAACAGATCATGAGCTCTGCTAGGAAAAACTTTTATGTAATACCACTTAGCGGCTGCAAAGGCTCCACAGTTCTGACCTCGCCAGCAGTTAAAACAGGGCAGTCGCAAAGAGGACCTCACTAAAATAATTAAGAGTTAGCAAAACCTGGTGCGCTGCGCATTTTTCACCTCATTTGATCTCCAACTTCTAGCAAGCTGGGATATCACCCTCCATCTCACTGAAGAATTCTGAAGCTCAGAGAGGTGATTCGACTCGCCAGGGGTTACACAGCTTACGAGGAAGAATGCCAGCTAGCATCTAGAGCCACTTTGTTGCTGGGACTGGGCACAACATGATTTAATTTCTTATATTACATTTAGTTCTATCAATAAGTAACACATAAAGATTGCTTTAAAATATTAAAAGAGGGACTGGAGAGATGGCTTCTTTGTTAAGAGCCCTTGCTGGTCTTCTGAAAGATCAGAGTTTTGTTAGCAGCAGCCACATCAGGCAGCTCACAACTGCCTGGAACTCCAGTTCCCGGGGGTCTGATGCCCTCTTATGCCCCACCCTCTGGCACTGCACAGTCACTGTACACATAAACCATTGCAGGAGCACACACATTTATTCGTTAATTAAACTGTCTATTTAATTCGTTTGAAAGATAGAAATTGTACCAGTGAGATGTCTGACAGGTAAGGGTACTTGCCACCACGCCTGACAACCTAAGTTAGATCTCTGGGACTCACAGGATAGAAGGAGAGAACTGATTTCTGCAAGCTGGCCTCAGACCTTTGCCTGTGCGCGGCACAGACATACCCAGATCAATATGCAAATGCAATTTTAAAAAAACACTTTTAAAGAAAAGTAACTAAAACACCATGGGGTATAAAGTCACCCACATGTTCCCTTCATGCAGAACGGTCCTTCCACGGGTGGAGCTTCCACTCTTCTCAGAGCTGCCCAGTGTTCTAGTAGATGCACGCCTGTTATGTAAGCAGACAGACGTGGGGAGAAGCCAGGCCTCTCTCTCCCGCAGCCCTTTATCTTCCCTACCATGTGCGTGGTTTGCTTGAATATTGTTTTGTTTGGTGGTGCATGGCTTCCCTGTGCTGGAGTGGACCCAGGGCCCTGCATGACCAGAGAACACTCCACTGAGCCATACCACAGCTCTAGATTTGTGAAGACAGAAGTGATGTCAGAAACTGTGGAGCCGTTATCATCATTTTAAGACCCTGAATCCAGGCAAGAGAGGTCCCCAAGCCTTAGGAAAGGACTTTGAGGTCATGGGTAATTCATGCAGCTATGGGACCACCAAAGATAGCCTTAGGAGTCCTGCATCTGTCTACCTCACTGGGGGTTCTAATGAGTGTCATTACAGAAAAATACAAGCAACAGCAAATGCCTGTGGGCCAGATTTAAAACATGAAGCTGGGGAGCAGCTCTCAAGACCAGGAGCTAGTATAGCTCACTTGCCCCAAATTCCCTTCCATAGCCACAGGGCTGAGGCTACACAGGTAGTAAAATACAGTATGGAAGGACGGCAGACCTGAACTCAGAAATTCTGGGCTGTCATCAGACCATTGTATGACTTTAGGCTGGCTAACTTCCCAACCTAAATAGTTTCTTATTTCAGTTGCAAAGCAGAGTGTTTTCCTTGTAGCACTATGAGAAGTAAGGACAGTGGTACATAGGTCATGATAGTGTCGGGATCATTGGAGCCCGTCAACATCCCAGAGGTGCTGGTGAGAATGGGTGGGTTTGACGGGCGGGTAAGTGTAGAGTCCCTTACCGGTTCTCCAGGGGGACCTGGCTTTCCATCTCTGCCCTGTTTGCCTTCTTCTCCCTGCAAGATAAACTCAACTACTTAGTAGGTCAAGGAAGATTAGAGAGAAGGAAGAGCAGACACGGAGGCAACTGTGAGCGCCCCTCTGTGCATCAGCGGCTTTATGTTCAGTTAGCGGCCCACGGGCATCTTCCCCAACTTCTGGAGTCCAGCAGAATCTGACCTCACTGGGAAGCAGACCCCTTTGCAATTGCACCATGATTCTTATTTATCACCCAACGCCCCCACTTTGTTCCTTACTGTGGACCTCTTCTATGAGTAAGTTGACTAGGGTGTAGGTGGTGAGAGAAAGAAAAAAATCACACAGCAAAATACTACTTCTCTTGAGACATTATGGGGTGCAGGGAAAGAGGGCCGAGATTGCTTGGTTCTAGAAAGTCCAGTGATGTTTTACACGTCTCTCGACAAAACCAAGCTATGAATCTCTCTCTAGTCTCTCTACCTCAGTGCTGGTCCCGTCTATAGATGAGAATTCTGCAACCCTGAAGTACACATTCAGGGTCTCAGAAGATGGCAAAGGTAAGACAGAAGAGAGTGTAATCTCAGGCCACTGAATTCAAAAGCCAGTAGCAAAGCTGAGAAAAAAAAGAATTCAGTCAAGTGAGTACTAAATACGACTTGCACCTCTGAGGCATAGAACCTTGCTCTCATGGTGGCTTTTAGCCTAGAAGAAATGCTAAAAGCACCCTGCAGTGAGTTGCAATGCTCAGACAAGCACTGGCTCGGGCCAGTGAGGCAGCCTCACTTACAGGCAGCTGCCTATGAAAGTCTGTGTTTTCTCCACTAGTGCCCTTAGCCTGTAGTGCCTGGGCATGGAGGAGGATGCTGCAGCAATGACCAGAATGTATTGCCTGTCCAGGCTGCTGTCCCACTGCTTGCTTCATTGGTATCTGCTCCCAGCATTATCATGTGAACTTCAAATCAGCCAAATTATAGATCCATCTTCTCTGCAGTTAAAAGCTCAAGGAACATCACGGAAGAAAGAGCAGAAAGACTATACCAGTCAGAGAATCAGGAAGTCTGCTGTGAAATTATATCCCCTAGAAATGAAAGGAAAGCTTTACCACTGATACACAACAGCACAGCAGCGTCTAAACAGGACCCAGTGACACCAATGCACACACTAATGTGGAAGGAAGAAATGCCAGGGTACTCCTACTAGACAAAGAACTACAGGAACCTAAGGAATGCCAGGAAAGAGAGAGAGATCGTCTTCCCTAAGGATGATGCCCCTGACAGATTATCAATACCAAATGGCCAGCCTTGCAATCATATACACAAGCTATACACATATATACATAATAAATCCAAGGAGGAGGAAAACAGAAGACAAAAAATGAGGTATAGAATGTGGCTCAGTGCATATGTCAGTGTACCTGTACCATTCCTAGTACCTGAGAGTTGAGAAGCATCAAATAGTGAAGAAGGGTAACCAGAGGACATTCTTGGCAGACAAAACTGCACATTCAAAGTCCCTGTGGTTTGGAGAGGATCAACTGTGGCAGGAGAGACTATAGTGAGTCCTAAGAGGAGCCAAAAGATTATAAATATGGCTGGAATAAAAGAATGTATGCTGGGGAGCAGGAGGGGATGCTGTGGACATGAGAGAAGGTCTCCGCAGACAGACAATTAGTATAAGCTGGAGATCTCAACACTACTGAGCTGTGTATTAAATTGCAAGGCTCAGAACAAACATTTGTGTGAGGGCATTTTGTAGCACGTATCAAAAACCTTAGCGATAATTACAGTAGAACAATTAAACTCCACTCTAGGGGTCATCCCAAAGGAATCGGAGAACTGATTGCATGTTAAGCTGCCCATTGTATGCTTTAAAATGAAAGAATTGTTTTATGAGACCACAGGAGAACATCACATATAAGGCAGTACCCATTACATGTGATATGAAAATTTTATAAATATGTAACAACAGTGCAGTAAATAAAAACATTTATGTGTCTGGGTGTGTAGAGATACATGTAAGAATGTATATGTTTGTGTAACTATAGAAGGAGAGAGAAAATGGAATATTTAAATAAGAAACTACTCAGTTTTAGCCTAAAAGAAGATTAAGACATTTACAGGTTTCATTCAAATTTAGATGTCCTTTGTAATAACCAGGTGCAAGATTATTTTTTCTCCTAATTTTCTAAAATACCGTAAGTTCCACTAGTGGCCACCTTATGCTATTATGATGAATCTTTTGGGGAGGAAGAGGGAAAAATTTTAAGACAGCATCTCCTGTCTTACACACTGCCTCACCTTCCTAGTGCTGGGACTATAGGTGTGTACCCCACACCTGGCTGGGAATGTATCTGTGCTTGCTAACTTTTCTGATGAGAAACCAGACTTCAAAGTGATACTTACTGGGATTCCTGGAATGCCCGATGGGCCTTGGGGACCAGGAGGGCCTTCTTTGCCCTGAAAGAGTCAAGACATAAAAATACCATGAAATCTTTTGCTGGCTGTCCTGGAAAGAAATCTCACAGGGGGCTGCTCCGTGAGCTAGGAGGAGCTGGTTAAAAGCTAAGGTTGCACCTGCAGCCTCCTGGCATCACAGGCTATGCCCTCCTCAAGGGCTGTGACACCTTCAACAGAGCATGCTCACACAGTACTGGCACAGAGAGACCCACTCTACACTAGAGACTCGGGGAATCCACCATCAGACGTCTGTGAAAGATTTGGAGTTCACAAGACTTGGCTCCAGATCCAACCCAGGATTTGTTCTTCCCCACAGCACAGCCTAGGGCTGTGTTCTGCACCGACAGAACAGCACAAGTGGAAGGCTGGCCAGGAGGCCTGAAAGACCCATGCTTTCAATATTTTCATTGTGTATTTCTCCGGAGATTCCCAAACCTTTCACCAGAAATAGTGACAAGTCATTATCCCCTCCATGAAAGACGCATGGTGTTTTGAGTCTGTTTGGCCGAGCTGCATCAATTGGCATTTTGTTTCCCCTTTTGTTCATGAAGGCCCAGAGCTGCCCTCAGGGCTTCGGCCTCTGCTCGGAAAACACGGCTCAGCTTCCCATCACTCCCTACCTCTGCCATGAGTATGTAGGGCTCTTGATGACTTTCCGATCTCCACCAGTGCCTTTGCAAGGCAAGATTCTGATGCCTCTAATCATATAAAATAGCATAGTCTAAATTCTCAACCTTCCTAATACTGTTACCTTGTTCCGCAATTCCTCATGCTATAGTCACCCCAGTCATAAAATTATTTTCTTTGCTACTTCATAACTTGCAATTTGGGTACTTTTCTGAATTCTAATGTAAATATATTTGCTTTCTGATGGTCTTAGGCATCAGGATACTAGACCCCCAAAGGGTCATGACATATAGGTTGAGAATCTCTGTTCTAAAGGGTTGAGTTTACCTTTAAAATGTAAGTGAAAACAAGCAAATGTGGGTATTTATTCCACATTTCAATGCAGATCTTAAAAAATGGCCCCATCAGGGGACCAAAACTCAGTTCCTTTATCAAGCACTAATTGTACCGTACATAAGCTGCATCACTGTGTTTTAGCCAAACCTCAGCCATGAAGAAGACAGCAGCAACGCATGCTTACGACACAGAGCGATGGTTTACTGACACTTGAGTTTGGTGCAGAAAGGATCGTGCTATATTTTTATCATTGTTAAAAGCTTTGGCAAAATATTCACATATTTCATATGCATGGGAAGTTACTTGTAATTCTAAAATAATACAGAGAATGTGGTATGCCTTTGAGTTGATTTTGATTTGGGGTTGTGCGGTGTCTTTACAGCATTATGCATGATCTGGACACACTGCCTCTCAGATGTAGGCAAATTAGTCAATCCAGTGAACCACAGCGATCATCCCTCCCCCATTACAGAATCTACCACCATGCATGTAAGTAGTACGAATACACTCTATCAAACATTCAGTTAACACGGGAATCTTAAGTACTGATAATGGCACATTCTGGACTACTTTCTAGATGTTCATTGTACTAGGAACCTTAAAATGGAAAAAGTGATCCCAGAAGAGGGTCAGCAATGTCCAGTCCTCTGGCTGTTCTTGTAAACAAAGTGTTGTTAGGGGAAATCCATTCCCTACCAGCATGTGTACTATCTACGCTCATGCTGCCTTACCTGAACTCAGTAGATACAACAGAGAACAGTGTCTCACAAAGTCTGAAAGGGTTTCTATTTGTTTCTTCAGAGTAAAGTTTGCTAAGCCTCGAGCGAAATCATTCACTTGATTCTCAGGTGAAGGGGGCAAGTTGAGAGAGGACTCTGCCTCATGACTCTCCAGCCACCATAAACACTTCTCTAATATTTACAAAGCAGGTCACTTGACCGAGAGTTCAGGAGATAGACACAGTAGACAACACTCTCTACCTAGCCTCTGGTTATATATTCCAGCACACAGAGCCAGCCCCACAGATCTTTCAGAACACCCTGGCCCAGTCTGCGTCTCTGTGATCTCGCTTTCGAGCTGAATGCAAACAAGATGACATGGGACATTTCCCCTTAAGTTTGCTCGTGGAATTAACGCAGTTAAATATTTATTAAGCAACTAATTGAAATCAGGCAGGAAATAATGATTTTATTTTCAAATTAAGTCTTGGCTGTGAAAACACAAATTCCTTGCTGTGTAAAGTGATAGGTATCACACAGCTGTAAAAGATCAATAAAAGTCCCAACAATCTAAAATTCTCCACTCACATTGCTTCAGAGGAGTTATGCCCTCAAACCACTTCTGGTAGCAAAGAGAGGCTATTTAGACATTGTGTTTTATAAAAGTGTTTATAAGAGATGCCATCTGGGGACTCAACATCATACTGATGTTCTTCACGTCATATCAAAATAATGGCAGGTCACTCATATGTTTTAATTCAAAATAGTGATAATACCTAGGATTGTATGAACTGTGTATATCCATAGTACCCAGCCAACATCATTTCACCTAAGAAAACTTCGACCATATCCCACTTTAATATTTATAGTAATCTATCAGGACTGTGGGCAGCCCCAACTGCTCCCATAACTTACCAAGAGGTCCCATGATAGAATCAAAGTCTTATTTAATAGAGTTTAATTCAAAGTAATGCAATGATGTTACAGCTGGGCTCAGTATCTTATTCTCCTCAGGCAAACAGTCCATTAGTTTTATTGGGAAAATCTTTTATGGTCTGAGAATCAATAAAAAGCTGCCTGCAGTGCTTTCTATCCTGGGATTTATGCATTGGTTGCTTCAAACGGATTGACCGAAGGATGATCATATGAAAGGCCATGGGGCTGCTGGTTATTCAAGCTCAGCGCTCCGCGGTGAGCTGGTGTGAAATAGTAGAAAGAACACCAAAGTGATGTCTTCAAATTGACTTAAGTCCCAAGCTGGACATTTATTTTCTGCATGCCTTTGTCTACTGGGCACCGCTTTTCCATGCTGGCAAAGAAGGATGTGGGGTTGCTAACTGTACCCCAAGGGTCCTTCTGTACATGTACTTGCCAGGGACACAGGAGCAGAAGCCCAACCTCATTCTTTGTGACTTTGCTGTCAAGCTTCCTGGTAACTAGTTCTGACTCGTCTGTTAAATGTTGACTGCTTCTCCAGTCTCACTTTCTTTATCCATAAAATGGGTATAGCGGTTCTAGACTTGTGAGGGCCTGACTTGGCAAACTCCATTTAAAAGAAGGGACCTCATCTTAAGCCATATAATGAGCTGGGAGTGGGGGGTGATCTCAGTTCCCGAAACGTGCCGCCATAGCAGAAATTGAACAGATACCCTAAAAATGGCCAATTAGAAGAGAGGGAGCAGGGCCATAAAATTTAACGAGGGCCAGATGTTCTTGGGAGGCATTCTGTTCTTGAAGATACCTTGTCAGTAATTTATGGCTCTTTGTTAGGTTTTTGTGCCCAAAAACTGACCAATGGTTTCAGAAACTGCCTTATCCTATGTACTTCTCACCCAATCCCAAAATGACAGGACTCGAACTCCCCTGATTGTGGCATTTCCCCTTTAAAAGTTTGCCTCTTCCCCGGGTTCAGGGCTGTACTTCCCATACCCACTGCATTGGTGTGGGGGCGGTGTAGTCCAAACTCTAGTATGAATTAAAGACCCTCGTGTAATTTGCACTGGAAATCCTGCTCCATGGATTCATTTGGGGACAGAAACTTGGGCTTAAAAGACTTCCCTAAATTACAAGACTGAAATGGCTGGAGAGAGGCCAGAAGGGATAAGGGACATTGATATAGTGGATGTATCTTTAAATGTCATGCGTGTACTCAATAAGCACAGTGACTCCCAACCTGCATTTCCGTTTTTGCTTTACGGCACTGAATCCAGATTTGGTTCTAGCAGCTTGATGGAAAGAAAAGAATTCTAGGTTTTGAGATTAAAGGGCATTGAGTTCAATGATACCACCAATGATACCAGCTATGGTTGGGGGACCTTGAGCAATGACCTTCTTTCCTGACTTGTACCATCCTCTGGAACAATTGTGATAACAGAGCTGTGGCCTGGAACACACCTGAGCACACCGCAGCACAGGATGGGCCTCTCCATTCACCAAAGGTCACTCGGGACAGAAACTACTCTGACAAGGTGAGATGGAACATGCATTTAGAGCTTGTTTCCACTAGGGAATCACAGGTCACCAGACTACCTCATCAAAACATTCGTTTTAGCGGTAAAGTAATGAGATAGCTAACAGGAGGCAATCTGTCATGCATTTTCCCTACAAGAAACCATGGTAATGAACAGAGCCTCAAGAATATGCAAGCTTACCACAGGAGAGGACAGGAGCAGAGCTGGCAAACACGGGGCTCTAAAAAGTCCTAAAGGTCAACACAAGGATGGTTATTCGGTCTCCCACAGAACTTACCGGGGACCCTTGAAGTCCTGGTGGGCCTGCAGGGCCTGTATTTCCATCGGCTCCCTACAAAGACAAGGCAGGAGAGCAGTATCATGTGCAGTTGAAATGAGGCCGGGGAAGAACCACATCTCAGGAAGGGGCAAAGCACTGCCCAGACAATCATCCCTAAGTCAACAAAAAATCTTCACGTTTTCAAAAAGACAGAAGAAAGGTTCCGGAAAAGTGAGTAGGCATTACAGATGAACCTCGGGCATGGGTCTACACACTGCTTTTGGGGGTGTTGTTCCTTCTGCCTTCATCCTTGCCCCCATGCCCACAGGCTCAACTCAGGCATCAGTTTCTAAGATATTTGCTACTGGCAAGACTGAGAAGTTCAAGCACTGGCCTCTCATAAACCATAATAATATCTTCCTCCATTGGTAGCTTTTGTTTTCTGTAGCACATGCCAATGTCTGATAACCCCAGTGTTTGTTGACTTTAAATTTGTTTAGTGTCTACAGTCCTCTTTTCCAACCCCGCCTACTATACAAACTGTGTGATTTCTTCTCTTCCTGGGAACTGAAGAAGCTTCTGAAGTACACTCAGTCAATATTTTTGAATAATCAGATGGGAGTGGGGGCAGAATGCACTGGGGGATGAAGGGAGTAATCTTTAAGTGAGCTGAGGCATTTGCCTCTCGCTAGCGTTCAGGAGCTGTATGTGACCTCAGCTCAGCTTCTGTCTCTCTGAAAGTAAGGAAACGACCTTCATCTTAGGGAGACGGGGGATGTCTGAGTGAGTCAGAAGAGGTATTTAGTGCAGGATAAAGAGATTAACTTAGACCAAACCTCAAACTCAGAATCCTTCCTCTTCACAGAGAAGCTCTGCAACCCAGAGCAAGTCACGTTACCCCTCCACATCCCAATTCCTTTGTGGAATGCAAAAAAAAGCAAGCAACCACCATGTTGGATGTTGTTGGGTGGGTTGAAAAGGGCAATGCACATAAAGAATTAACCATCACCAAAAACATCCCAACGACTTTGCACACAGGGCCATCTAATATCGTATGTCTTTCTTCCATCCAAGCACCAGACCTACAGGAGATATGGACTGGTCATGGAAGCATACATGAACATTTCTTGCAGAACTGCATTGATAACTATTCAGCAACATTTGATTGATTTATGTGTATGGAGTAAGTGATATTTTTTTTAGATGCTAGCCATGTTATAGGAACAGAGAAGTAATCATATTATAGCCTTGTACATCAATGAAAGTTGATGTTGTAAATAGGACTGATTTTCTTTGGATTGCAAGTTCTTGAGGCAGAATGCTGTTTGATTGCCCACATCTCTTAGGCTAGATAAAAAGTCAAATAATATTCATAAACTATAAGGAAATCAGTGACATTTAAACAAATAGTATGAGGTTATTGGTGAAACTACACATTTAGTTCAAAGCTACGTGTAGCTTCTTTCTCAAATCTTGATTTTTCTACACAAAGGTTGCTAAAGTTTCTTTCCCTGAACCCTGGACTTTGTGAAGTTGGACTCAAAAGCAGAGTAGGAAAGTGGTAAAGGTTTTATCTGGTGGGAGGACACTGGCTGTGGGAAGAAAGTCAATGTTGGAAGAGCTCTGAGGACTTGAGCCTAGACCATGGAAAACCCTACACAGATCCTGCCAAATAATAAGCACTTATAAATAAATAGCCAGGCTGGTGACTTCTCTGCTCTTGAGTTGCTCCTGTGGGACCAGCCACTGAGCCTATGAGCTGACTCATCACCTAAGCTCCAGCACAATAGCCCAAAGCAGGACATAAAAGAGACAGCCTCTCAGTAAGCATTTACATAAGCTGCAAGCATTGCTCAACTGGAAATAGACCCACTGGCGTCTGATGGTGCTGGCCTCTGTGTCTCGGACTCAGCATTTAGCATGAGTATCCAAAGCCAGGACCTGTGCTTTATGGTTGCCGAGGAGCACTGAGTTATAGCAATCTCTGGTGGGAAGGTACTAGAGCCATGTACTAGATTTGGAACTATCAGGGTGAAGGGACGAAGGCTTAAAGCTGTGTCCCTGCTCTCTGATCCTCAGCTGATGGAGTGCACTTGGAGGTTAAACTACCATGACAAGAAATTATTCACTAATGAACTGATTTTTAATAAAGTCACCTGTCTCTCACATGTTCCTCTTTGATTAATTCTAATGACTGTCCCCAGTATCTACTGGAGTTCCACCTTTTTCAAAATTTAATTTGCCTGATTTTTGAATCTAACAATAATATAGGTGTGCCGGGTGGGGTTTTGGGGTATGTGTGTGTGTGTGTACTCGTGCATGTGAACACGTGTGTTTCTTTCATTCTTTTTTTGTCAACTTGGCACAAATGTCTCCATCAGACTGGATTATATGCATGTTTGTGGAACATTTTCTTGACTAATAATTGTTATTAGAGGGCTCAGTCCTCTGAGGGCATAGCACCCCTGGGAAGGTGGTCCTAGGTGCTTAAGAAATCAGTCTAAGCAAGCTATAGAGAATAAGTCAGTAAGCAGAGTTCATTCATGGTCTCTGCTTCAGTTTCTGCCTTGAGTTCCTGCGCTGACTTCTTGCAGTGATGGAATCTGACCTGGGATGTGTGATCCAAATAAATCCCTGGGTTGCTTCTGATCATGGTGTTTTATCACAGAAATAGGAAACTTATTAGGACAGCATGCAAATATTTTGCAACATGATTTACTAAGTAAAATTATAAACCTTAAAAATTTTTGAAATTCTATGCCGTTCAGTGACAAGAAGTGAATCAGTCTCTTTATGATTTCCTCCACAAAAGCATATAGCAGAATAAGATCAGGCAGGAATTAAGACTTGGGAATTAAAAAAGCCATTACCATCAGAAATATCAGGAGAGGGCAGATGGTTACTATCAAGGACTTAAAATGGACTTTTCATTCTCTGAAATGAATGATTTTTATTATGAACTTGATGCAGAGGTTTACTATGAAAGGCCAATTACTGTTTCATGCTCTTACATGATTTTATTAAACAAACATTTTTTATTTGATTTTTCTCAATCAATTAACAAAACTAGAAGTCAGTGAGTGGATATTTAAAAAGACAAAGCAGGGACAGAAGAGATGGCAATGGTCCAATGGTAAAGAGCACTTCCTGCTCTTGCAAAGGACATAGGTTTGGTTTCCAGCACCCACATAACATCTTACAATTATCTGCCACTCCAGTTTGAGGAGCTCCAATGCCCTCTTTCTGGATTCTAAAGGTATCTCCATGCATATATATGGAGATACATATATATGTGTGTACATGCATGCATATACACACCTGCACAAACACACACACAAATACAGTGTGTACACATAGCATAAAACAACAAATCCAGTTTGATTTTATTATCCAAAGTGACAATCTTTTTAAAAATTTATTTTAAAAATTCTGATTTCTGCTAGGCACAGGTTCCTTTTCAATAGGCTTTGAGTCATTCAGAGTGGCCTTGTTTGCAAGGTCTGAGAGGCAAGAGTTTCATGAAGAATCCATGGAAATCTCTGGGGTCCTGGGCTCAGCAGGGACAGTAATTGACACTGCCTGTTGTCATGGCTACCTTCAATAAATCTAAGAGCTGCAACTGCAGTTGGATCCACGCAGAAAAACAACATGACTAATCTGTAAGAACAGAGAAATGCTGAGGCCCTGTGTCAATGTCATGGCTGCAGTCACTACAAGAGCAAGGAAATTATTTGCTTAAAAGGCACAATTGAATGCTATTAATAATAGACACTATAGTTATCAAAAATGTCTGAGAATAACAATAAGTGGTTAAAGAAATAATACTGAACAATAATTTGTAATTATCCCAGAACAATGGGGAGAATCTAGGCTTATATGGGCATCTTCAAGTTCAATGTAAAGGAGTTATTTACTCAAGATCATAACCTTGAAATACTGGCTTCATCGTTCCTTGCCAGAAGTCCTCAGGCCCAAAATCACCCTGAGTAGCCTGTCTCTGAAGGCTACTCAGATCCCTCAATATTCATCCCAATTACTTCTTTGTCATCCCTAGGTGTTTTAATAACAATCTCATCCCTTAAAATAAGATAGGTCCAGTGTGATACAGTCTCCATGGAGAATGGACACATGCCTTGAATGCCGAAGTCATGAGACAAAAATCATTAGAGAGTCTACTTACTGGTGGCCCAGGATTTCCTGGTGGGCCCATGAATCCTGGAACTCCAGGGTGACCCTAGGAATACACAGAAGATAATTATTCAAAAGTGACTCATAAAAACCTTTCAGCTTAAAACAAATAACAAGTTTTAGAAACCAATCCGGAGTCTGAAAACTCTGACACGAAGGGTCTCTTTTTCATGTAACCTTAGTGACTCTATAGGTTTAAAATAAGTTCATCCAGCCAGGCAGTGATGGCACATGCCTTTAATCCCAGCACCCAGGAGGCAGAGACAGGTGGATCTCTGTGAGTTCAAGGCCAGCCTGGTCTACAGAGTGACTTCTAGGATAGGTTCCAAAGCTACAGAGAAACCTTGTCTTGAAAACAAAAAGTTCATCACAATATTTGTAAAAATGAATATGTCTTGAAAGAGGATTTACTTCAAATCATCTGGGGTGGGGGGAAGGCATACGGAAGTAGCTGAGGATGTTGATAAAAACAAAGGGGACTGTATCTTGGATCTAGATGGAACCTGAAAAATCATTTTATTATACTCCCAACCTTCCAGATATGCATACAGTGTCCCACCCAAAGGAGAACTGAAAACAACGTGGGCATGCGCAATGCTGCAGAGCTTCCACTTCTACAGGGCTTGGTTCCAGGGTATCTTCCCAAGGCACCAGAATTCAGGGGTGCTCAAGTCCTTTATACAAAATGACCTCTGAGTCGCTCACACCTGCTCATATGCTTTTAACTCTATCTGGACTACCTGTAATATTTACTGCAATGGAACACTAAAGGAACAGTTATTGTCACATTATTTCAGGAATAATAATACATTTGCAGTCATGCTTGGTTTATTCTATGGCTATCAAGGCCATGGATATAAAGTGCTGTGTGTGTGTGTGTGTGTGTGTGTGTGTGTGTGTGTGTGTGAGAGAGAGAGAGAGAGAGAGAGAGAGAGAGAGAGAGAGAGAGAGAGAGAGAGAGAGCACATTCATGAACATGTGTGAACATGCATATACAGACCAATGAACAATGCCCAGAAATGTTCCTCAGGGGTCAAATAAAAGGGACTGCATCTTCTATCTAGATGGAACCTGAAATTTTATTTTTTATTATAATCCCAACCTTGCAGATATGCACACTAAGTTTTTGATACAGACTTCCCACTTCCCTGAGATTTGTCAAGAAGGCTTGGCTGACTGGCCAGCAAACCCCAAGGATCACCTGTCTATACCAGTCAGTAACAACTGTAGGCCACCACACCATCTTTGTTTGTTTATTTGTTTTTGCTTATTTTTAACATAAGCCCTGGGTAATCAAACCCATACATCATGCTTTCAAGAGAAATACTTTATTGTTATCCATCAAGACATATCTATAGCTTTCTCTCTCTCTCTCTCTCTCTCTCTCTCTCTCTCTCTTTCTCTCTCTCTCATTCTCTCTCTCTCTCTCTCTCTCTCTCTCTCTCTCTCTCTCATGTGTGTGTGTGTGTACCTCTTTAACAGAACAAGCTTGGAATAATTTAGCTCTGACATTACTACTATTACAGAAATAATCTATTTTCACATGTGGAGTTTCCTGTGAGTTAAAGAATGAGCCACTCGTTCTTTATCATTAGAATTTATATCTAACATTCAGTCTTGAACAGCAATGCTAAAAATACAAACTAATACCAAGGAAATTCTTTCTCTCTCCTACCTCTCCAAACCTGCCCCTGGAAAACATAAGCAACACTTAGTACAATGTACAGAGTGTTTGTTGCTGACATGCTATTCTAGGTACAATAACCCAGATGCTTTTGCTTCTCCAAAATACAGAGGAGGAAACCTTAAACACAGGTCTCATGTGGCTGCTTGAGGATCATGGGCTTCATGGCTCGCCCTCCACCCACCTGCACCAATATGCCCTGAGGTTAGGATTCACCCTTGCTCGTTTTGTATCTCAGATTCTGGAGCAGTGCCTGGCACGGAATGAGTTTCCACAAGCACTGGAGTGAGACGCAAAGCAGTTTGAAAGCAGAAAGGGAGGGCAGGTAGAGTGGGAACAAGAAAGAAGAGGAAACGTTGGCAGTGGAGACAATGTACAAGTCACTTAGGAAGCACTAAAGCTGCCCGAGCGAGGCTGTGCAGAATCAGCCAGCGCTACTGCCTGGGGACAGTGGGGAAGCAGTATTTCAGATCCATTGGAGGAAGAGGGCTTCAGTATTGATGTCATCCTCCCATGAATCAGGAGAGGGGTCCAGCTAGCCTGACCGGGCAATGACGGGCTCAAGGAGCGCCATGGAGCATTTCAAATAGTACCATGAGTGTAAAAAGAAGGGCTCAAGAAATAGAGGAGGCATGAAGGACTGTTTACTGGAGAATGGGAACACTTCAGTGAGGGAGAAGCAATCATGGGGAGTGAGGGGAGAAAATGGAAAGATGAAGGCTCCTCAGACCACTGGGAGATGGATCGGGATGAGAGTCAGCATAGAAATCATGACAGAGAGCAGGAAAACAAGATTCAGACATTCCTCTGCGGGCATGGAAGTTGGAACAGGCAGACACGCCGAGGGGGGAGGCCTTTCTTACAATACAAGCTTCTTTATGACAGACATTGGCTTTACCTGATCACCTTTCTGTCCCACCTCTCCCTCTGCACCACGTTCTCCTTGGTTTCCCTTGGAAAGGAAACAGAAAAGACAAGTTAGGTCACAAGAAATATCACCAGAGCTTCACTGCAAATATCCAAGTATATTTCGGTGCTTTCTTCCTCTCTTCAAATTTTCTATCATATGGTTGCATGCCAACCATGATGACATGGGCAGAAGCAGGCCCAGCTTCGAAGACTGTTGGTGAAAATGTCCAGCTGAGTTTCAGGTCCCTTAAGGGAGCATAAGCGAACAGGGCTGGGAGGAAGGCAGAATTGAGTTCTCCGAGCCTGGTTTATCACTCCTGAACCTGAAGGTAGTTACGGATGGCAGATGTCACTAGAAGGGTGGATGATGGTTCTAGATTAGATCTGTAACCACAGTCAGAAGTGGATCAGAAGGTCCAGGTTGAGGGAAAGAGAGAGTGTGAGGTCTTCCAGGAAGGTGAGACAGAAGAAGTGAGTGTTGGTGAAGAGCAGGTGTGGGAGAAAGGTAGAAGGAAGGTGTAAGGGAGGGGACCAGGGAGCTCTGCACACTCAACTCTGTGGTCACTTTCTCCACATACATGTTCCTTGTGCTCCTAGAATGGCTGTGGAACCTGAAGGAGCAACTCAGACAGACACTCGGTAGCACTTTTCTTAACAAATTACCAACAACGACAAAAATAATTAATGATATCCACCTCAGAGAATGCACAGATTACACTGCTAGATGGCGCATGGAAGACCTTCACAGAGTGTGGTATAAGGGGAACTCCTAACTATTTGTTATAATATCATTTTCTCACTTGGCACCTTGATCCTTGCTTTATCTTTTGCTGCGTGTCACTCTTACCAACTCCCTTCCTTCTGAATGAGAATAGTGATAATGCGTTATGGAGGTACAGTGAAAACTGTCAGCAACCTAAAAGTCCATAAAGTTCATAGAACAGTGATAGACTTAGTGCTAGTTCTTAGTGAACACTAACATCACCAGCACTACCTGACCATCACTATGGTCAGCAGCATCACTATAATCATAATCATCACCTCGATCAGCCCCACTCGATACTATCATCACTACCATCACTATCACTATGGTTACCACCATCAGCACCACTGTCAACATAATCATCACCCATCACCATCCCCTGCTCATCATGAGCATCACCACCATCACCGGGGGTACCACCAGCAGCACCATCCCTACCCCTTTATCACTATTATTATCCCACAGTCACCACAATACTTAGAGCATGCCACCTACAGGAAGTATTTTTATGGACTAAGCCTAAATGATCATTCAAATTTCCAAAATCTTAACTGCTATGTATCCTGGTTCTGCGGGTAGTTTTTAAATTCTTTTTGAGATTATAAGTGCATTTCTTCCTTTCCTTTCCTTCCTTCAAACACTCCCATACACTCTCCTGCTCTACCTGAAATTCATAGCCTCTTTTATCATTAATTGCTATTACATGCATATATGCATATGTATATATACATTAGTACATGCATATGTATATATATTTGTAAATATAACCTGCTTAGTCCATATAATGTTATCGGTATATATGTTTTCAGGGCTGGCACCAGACTAATTGATATGCTCTTCCCTAGGCAAGAGCACCTCTCCTGCTCCTAGCATTTCTTAATTGCCTATAATTCTTTGTATAGGGTTGAGGCCTTGTGGGCTTTTCCCCATCCACTTTGGCATGCCTATTGACATCATCTTTGCTCAGCTCATGTTTGAGCAGTCATGTTTTGTTTATGTGTTTGTTTGTTGTTTTTCTGAGTTTTTTGAGACAGAATCACATAAAGCTCAAATTGATCTCCAACTCACTATGTAGCTGAGGATAGCCTTGAACTCCTAATTCTCCAGCCTCCACTAGTGCGGGGATTACAGCTGGGCCCACTTCATCCAGTCTACGTGTAGGTCTTCTGCTTTTAGTGTGTGTGGGGGGGGTGATTTTTTTTTTTTTTTTGGTTTGGTTCTGAGACATATTCTTAAACTATAGCCCAGGCTGTCCTAGCACTATGTAGTCCAGGTTGACCTCAAACTTACATCAATGCTCCTTCATTTGCTCATGAATACTGGCAACACAGGTTTGAGCCATCAGATGTAGCTTTGTTTTTTTTAAAAAAAAATAAAAATAAAACAGGCTCTTATGTTGCGTCTAAGACTGCCCTAGGACTCATTATGTAGCCTAGCCTGTGTTCAAACTTGTATCACTATTTCTGCCTCAGCCTCCCAAGCGCTAAGATTACAGAATTGAGCCATCACACCAAGTATACTACCGTATTAACAAATGTATTACAGTAAACTGTATTAAACAGCCGCACTTTGGGTCCTTTAAAATATCCAGCTGTGCCATGAAGAGTCCCTGGTAGTGAACTGCTCTGGTTCTGGTTTCATTCCCATCCCTCTTCATCTCTTCCTAGACCTCTAACTGCCCATGCAGAATGACTGGGGGTGGGAGCAGGTCAAAGTATGGGAGTTCAGTGAGTCCAGGGTACCATAGTTTTCTCATGAGGTGTAAAGTCCAGCTCTCTTTCCATCCATCTCACTCTCGTGCACAGCAGCTCACTGACGTAATGCTAAGGACCCTCTTTCTAATGGTTCCTAGACTGTGCTGTGAGGGTTAAAGGAAATGATGCTTACAAAGTGCTAGGTGCCACTGTTTAAAGGAAGAAAGAAGGCGGTTCACAAGAGAAAAAGAACTTATTCCAACATCTTTGCATGCTATTACATCTAGTGTTGCTTGGTGTCTAAAGTTGGCACTCTGTCTGCAGCTACTTCACGACCAAAGAAGTGCCATAGAGCTACACACTGCTTCTCTGACATTCAGGACAATTGGTTTTAGAGGTAAATGGATCCCTTTCAAATCCCAGTCTTCAGCCTAGCTGCAGAGCGGTTTCAACGTGCAGCTGGCAACAATGAAAATGCCAGCAGCTCAGAATCCCCACAGTTGTCCCTGTCTCTGTGCCCACTACAGCCGCAGAGCTGCGCAAACACAGCCACCTCCAAACATGACTCACTTCCTTTCAGGAAAGGGTCTGACATTTATGGATCCCCTGCCGTGCTGGGCGCTGTGTCAGAACTTTTCACAAAAGATCCTGTCCCTTGCAGCTCTTTGTTGATACGCTGAGCTCACGGATAAGTATGTGATATGTCTAAGACACCCAGCGTAGTCACTGAAATTGCTTTTGACCTTGGTCTCTGCAGACTGATAAAAATCTGAGCTGACAATGGAGGCACCTGCTACAATTCCCACACTTGGACAAGGAGGGCTGGAGGTTAAGGAGTTCAAGATAATTATCATTTACATAGTGAGTTCCAGAATAGTCTGGGCAACATGAGACCCTGCCTCATTTAATAAAAAGAAAGAAAAAGAGAATCAATCGGTCAATCAATAGATCCAATCACCCACCTGCGGTCTCAGAGCATAAGTAAGCTCAGGGATCTAAACTCTGCCAATCTTGTCTGATTATCAAATATCCAAGCAGCAGCCTCTCCCTAACCAAGTTACTTTCCTGACACATTTCCGAGGCCGTGATGCCTGGTTTGGGTGGTTTATGTGTCCTGAGATTTGACTGATGGTGGAGAAGGCAGATCAACCATGCTAACATGCTAACAGCATGGTTGTACACTGGAAACGCAACAATCAAAAGACAGGTCTAAATCCCACCTTCCCAGGGCCTTTGTCCTTGCAAAGCTACAGGACCGTTGGAATTGCCCAGTTCTCTTTAGATGTTTAGTGAGCAACCTTTCCAAAGGCTTCGCTCTTGTTTTCCAACTCAAGCCTAAATGAAGAACTACAGGCAACTAAGGGTGAGGCAAGCAGGAAAAATCGTCTTCCCCAGGGAAAAGCAGAACCAGTTGCTTGTTTGTACCAAATGCATTGCCCTAAAAATGTACATCTGAGTAACATTATACACACTGAGCAAGTCATACGTAGGAATGTATATGTACATACATATATACATTTAATAAAAATTAATGGCAAAAGAGATGAATTTGAACCAGAACAAGGAGGGCATATGGGGGGTTGAAGGGATGAAATGTTTCCCTTTGAAGGGGAAGGGAGAAATGTTGTAATTATTGCCTTGTTTTTTATAAAAAAAAAAACTATAAATTAAATTGGGTACATTTTGCCTGATATCTGTTTCAAATAGCTAATGACATAACAGAAATAAACATGATCCCATAGTAAAAAGAAATGAATAAATAAAATTAAGGGACACTCTCACTCCACAAGCACAGTTTTCTTAAAATACTTGTGTATTTGTTACTCTTGCATATGTATGACCCAATACCTGACAGAAAAAGATGAATTATTCATTTTGACTCGCATTTTCAGAGATATAAGTCATTGTAGTCAAAGCAGCATGGGAGAGCAGAAAGGTTAGCATCAGGGAAGCCAGGAAGCAGAGGACAGAGAATGAGGGTACCAGGGGGATGTAGGGCAAGTCACACTCTGAGGACCTAGTGATCTGGTTTCCATTGCTGTGTTTTATCGCAATAGAAAAGTTACTAATAAATGAATCTTCAGCCTGCTGATTGCCAGGAGCCCAATTATGTCTTTCTCAGAACCTAGTAATCATCTCTTTGGAATTTAATAAACATGGGGGGGAACCGTCCCTTTCCCAGTTCCTGCTGGATGGCAGGAACTAACATTGGCAGAAGTCTGGATCACAGGCACAAAACTACCCTCTGTGACAAGGGCTGGAGATGTTTTTATGCCCCTAGATTCTATAGCAAGTAAGCCAGCTAGTTTACTGATGATCACCAGGTACTTGGCACATCTGGAATGAAAGTGGTTGGCAAATGGAGTCACCATGTCCTCTGTCTTAGTAGCAGCTTGATGTGGGATGTCCTTCTGTATATGTGCTGCTTTTATTGGATAATGAATAAAGCTGTGTCCATCAATGGCTTAGCAGAATAAAGTCATGTGAGAAATCCGAACAGATACAGAGAAAGAGTAGGCAGAGTCAGGCAGATGCCATGTAGCTACTGAAGGAGAAAGATGCCCAGAACCTTTACTGGTAAGCTACAGCCCCATGGTGATACACAGATTAATAAAAATGGGTTAATTTCAGTTGTAAGAGTTAGTAAGTAAGAAGCCTGAGCTAATAGGTCAAGCAGTCTCTGTTTACAGCAATTAGCACTGCCTGAGACATGAATGCACACGCTGAGGTCAACCATACACAATGGCTCCCAAGACTGAAGTTTCTCCAACTCTCCACCCTCCTCCTGAGTATGTGGTGCACACTGCATTCTGGATCAGTGTTTGGATATTGATAAGACTGATTCTTTTTCTATCTTTGGAGAGGTTTCTTAGATTGGAAAGAGACTTTGACTTTTTTAATATAATTATAAATTAATATAAGCACTGATTTTGAAACCATGGTGCCGCTTTATTTGTGTTTCCATTATTTAGAATTCCCCTTTGTGCTATTCTCTGTCAGCCAAATGCTGGATGGATCTCCTCATGGGTTCTGCAAGATGTGAAGGAGAAGGCAGGAACTCCTGGAGCAAATAAGGCTCTCTGCTCCTCTCACCAGAGGCCCAGCTGTTTCCTGCCTAAAACTCCACCTCACTTCCTCCCCCCCAAATGCACGACAAATACTGCCTAATCCCTCGGTGCAACTAAATCCACCTCCTCAGGGGATGTCATGGGTCACCCCTTGCCCCACCACACTAGTTTCATTAAAGACATCTATCTGCTCTCTCCAGTCTCCTGCTATATTTGTTACTACGTCCAACGGCCTAAGAGCTATGAGGACCACCATCAGTCATGGGTATTAAATGCTTCCTACATGCTGGACTTTATAAATGTTCTTTTGTTTGGTTCCTAGACACTCCTTGCCACTTTTTTTACAAGTAGAGTTATGATCAGAGTTTGTGCTACTAAAACTCATGAGCAAACCTTCTGTCCAGGCAGTCTTTAAATAACTGACTGAAGAGTCAGAGAAGTTAACAAAATGTCCAGTTACTGCAATTAGTGAGTCAATTCATCCAGGCAGCGGAAGGCAGGGGAGTTTAGAGAGGTACCAGTTTCCAAAGCCAAGCCTATGTCTGCCAGTATAAGGGTCTCCAGCCACAATGCCTTCTCCGTGTGTTCCCACCAGACTGTTGGTTTCTTCCCTGCATCAGAAGAATGACCTGTGTCTGACCTTCCCCTGTACCACCTGACTTGGGAGGAAGGTGTTAAAGGGAACATGAAGTGTTAGCCCCCAGGACTGAGCACCTGGGGATGGAAGATGGTACTGGCTCATAAAGCGATCATAGAACAAATGGCCCTGGTGGCCTCTGATGGATGGGGTTCTTTGGTATGCTCTGTCAACAGAAACAGCAGTAAGTGTAACCTCTGCCTCCTCTGAATTATTCGGAACTTTCCAAACAGGATGTCTGCTCTCTGGGATGTCTCCAGATCCATTTTAGGGTTCCATTAGACCCGTGGCCTGGTTAAGAATGTGCATTAAGCGGGAAATAAAGTACTCAGCAGAGGCAGCTGTTAAACAATCACCATCACCAATGCAGGAGAAACTCTTCTAGCTGAATGCAGAACCACGTGACCCCAGGGCTGTCACCATGACTGCCATCTTACTCCCTGTTCCTTCTCTACCAGAATGGCAAGCACTACAGCACCCTGCCCTAGAGTTTCTAAACTCATGATGGAACTCTGAAGCTATCCATGGTGCTGAGCTCCTCATCCCAGTCCCAGCTTCTGCAGACAGACTCTACACAGAGGCAGTTGGTCGGATACTGAGTCACGGTGGTAGACCCAAACCAAGCCTTCTTGGCAATGCAGGGAGACCAGTGAGCACTCAAGGTTTTCAGTGACCAATGGATGCTTACAGTGGCCATTGCTTCTCTGTCATGGGGAGCACTTTCTGCTGACAAATATATCTTTGTATCCATATATTTTACAAAGATTTTGTTTGGTGAGTGAGAATGGACAGAAAAGAAACAAGTCTGTTTTCTGGACAGTGTCATGGGGAAAGTGAAGAGCAGAAAAAAGTAGTCTGAGTTCAAAACCAAGAACCAAGATGCCAACCTGTGGGTTTTCAGAAGAGGCATCAATGCCTCTGTGACTCATTTATCAACACTCCACAGTGACAAGGACAGGCTACCCTAAGGGTCTTACTCTCAGCCTAGAATGAAGGAGCACTGGGAACTTTTCCGGGTGCTGGGTGCTGGTGTTGTTATTAGTTAGAAGTATGATGACCCATGGATTTGTAGGTCAGCTTCAGTTACACTGCCTGCAGGTTTGGTTCCTAGCATCTTGTGTTGCTAAACTTTAGTCTCCTCGTCTGTAAGATAAGTGTCCCTTGCAGGATCATGCTCAGGAGGCCATATCATATAGGCCATCACCTGGTCCTTAGGCCATTGTTACTGTGGAGGTTCTCCCTGAGTCCAAAGAATTTTCAAGAACACCACCACTAACCAACTGGAGGAGCAGGAGCCTGGCTTTCAGATAAAGCACCAAGCTTTGTTCATTTTCTGGCAAGAGCTCTTTCAAAATATTTAAAGAACACCTGCCCTTGCTGTAAGTCATAAGAGAACAAGAATGGAGACTCCATCCCGAAAGATCAGTGCCTCCTGCCCGGTTGAGATGACAAGGAAAATTGTCTGTTTGCAATGCAGGAAGTGTGCCGGACTGGTTTAATTGATTTGCTTTTGTGTCTCTGGATAATGGCTCCTTCTTGTCAAGAGGCTAAGCCCAGCAGCCAGCACAAAGGCAGCAAAGGTCAGCTAAGGAAAAGCTGAAGCCGCTGCACAGAATTCTCCAGGGGCGTGGCCGAGCCTTCCCGGTAGGATCAGAGAGAGAGATTCACATGCAGTGGCTAGAGGGACATTCAGTGATGCTGCATGCTGGTCTTGCTCAATGTAAAAGCACCCTCGGCAAAATCTCCTGGTCTGTATACAATAGGAACTAATGGCAGTTTTTGAAACCAAACTCTTAACTGTATCAAAACCACTAAATGGTTTTGTATATGGATCACAAATGCTAGCCATCTCAACCTGCTGGACAGGGCCTGGGAGACCTAGATATTTCTCATCATTTGTGATATATTAAGTATAAAGATATTGGCAGTACTGGCTGCTCTTGTAGAGAGCCCGGGTTCAGCTTGCAGTATCCACACAGAAGCTTCAAACTATCTGTAACCACGGTTCCAGAGCTTCCATTAATCTCTTCTTGTCTCTACAGGCACTTCACACATGTACTGTACATACTTCCATTCAGGCAAAATACTTATATACACAAAATAAACATAAATAAATCTAAAACAATTCAACACCATGTTGAAGGGTTTGGTATAGATTAAGGCAAGTACTCACCTCTGAATAATTTTTACATTTATTAATTTATTCATTTTGAGTTGATCACACACCACAGTGAATGTGCCCACCTACTTATAGGATAGCTTTCAGGAGTTGGATCTCTCCTTCTACCGTATGAATTCTGGGGATCAAACTCAGGTCATCAGGCTTGGTAGCAAGTGTTTTCACCCACTGAACCATCTAACCAGCACTTTGATATTTTTTTTTCAGTAACCAAGATTAAAGTACAACATTTTAAAAATTTTAAAAATCTAAAATCAATTAAGAGAAACCAAAATAGACAGAATTTCAAAATGCAACCTGATAGGGGTTCTGCCCACTTGAAAGTAGCAGAGTGGGGGTGAAAACAGTCATTTAAGTTAGGGTCAGTCTTGCCTTTGTTTAAATTCTGATTGTTCTTTAGTTCCTTTTGAATCTACTATATTCATTGCAAGTTTCCCAAAGGTATTACATTCAAGTATGTGTTTTTACCTTGGTTACTGAGATTTCTGGCTACCTCTTAAATTTTATATCAACCTTCTTTTAGGTCCCTCCACAGGCTGTGACTCCAGGGACTGAAAGAACAATAAACCGAGAGTCTGTAGCTTACCCAGTGCCGGTGACAGCATTTTACTTTCAGGAGTCATGATGACACGCCCCAGTTTATTAAAACAGCAAAACAGAGAAATTCAGAAACTCTTCTAAGATCCCAGGTTGAGAGTTCAAGACCGTGTCTCTCTCCTGACCCCAAACTTCCTGCTACCCACACTATTAGAAGGATAACACTCCATCCAGACCGGGCATAGGAAGAGACACAAAGAACAACTCCTTCCTAAGCGCTAGCACTGAGGCCACAGTAGACCAGAGAGAACTCCCCGAGAGAGCATCCGTGGGGACAAGGGCGCTGAGCCCACCTCTCCTGTTCCTATCCCAGCTTTGTACAGTCCCTTCTTAAAGCTGAGTCAACACTGACAGGCCCTAGGGCTCCAGGCCAGGAATACCAGTTCTGAGAGCCAAGGAGCCATTTTCCTGCCTACTCTTTGGTTGAGATCATGCCTCCCCGACCTCGTCTCTGTGGCTTCGCACAGTTGACTTTAATGTGTGCCTTATGTTCCCATGAGGGTAGCAGAGCTCAACCACATTTATGGAGCACTTTCTTCACTCCTGTACCAGTGATCACCAGTTATTTTTTGCATCCTATAACTCAGTGCTAACACTGCTCTGAATGCCATCTTATTCCGTGTCATGAAGCTGAGGTGTCTGATACCAATTAATATGGGCTGCACATTTCAGTGCCTTCGATGGCCACAGTGTGTAATGCAGACTGGAGGTTTCTAGGAGAGGAACTGGGGTTCAGCGGGCTGCACTGTGTTTCCCAGGTCACTAAAATCAGATACAACCTGGGACCTGACTTTCCAATGCTAAGGCGGCTATTAGGCATTACTTGCCTCCAGCTTAGATGGGGCACTGAAGGGGAAGAAGACAAGACGTTTACTGGGATTCACTGACCTGTGGTCCCGCCACTCCTGGAGGCCCTGGGGGGCCTTGAGGCCCAGTATCTCCCTGTAACAGAAACAAAAAGACAAATAAAATGAAGAAAATAATCATTTCAAAAAGGATCTCAAGTTGAAATCACCCCCAGGCATCAGCCTTACAGAGCAGCCAGAGTCTTCCTCACATGTAACAGGTGTAGGCAAGCAATGGTATCAAATGTGGCCATGAAATCAGAGGCCTAACCACTACTAATATGTCTAGCTAGTGACAATGCGGCTTTCAGGTACTAAGGTGGCCTGATGCTCCCTGCTTCCCATATTTGCGTGTATCCTGATTGGTCTGCATTGCCAGCAGAATAGGGTTGAAATTAAGAGTGTACTGTGTTCGTAATAAGGGTGAAAAACTGACGAGCTCCCACCTTGGACTGCCCTCCTCCATCTTTGCTCCTTGCCCAACCACGCATTCTAGGAAAACCCGTTGCTTTGTCTCGATTCCACTCAACAGTTTTAGGGCACATTCGTGTGGGAAGAAAGGGACTAGGACAGTGTGGATCTGAGCGCTGAGCTGAAAGCCATGGAAAAACCTTGCCTGTTTGTCATACAGAACTTCAAGAAATTACAGCTCGGGGCTTGAGGGCCACCAGAGGGGAGACCCAATCCAGAACTAAGCAACTTGGCCACATCCACCTACTGCTTTGAGCAAAAGTGTAATGAACTGACCAATATCAAGGGTATTCAAGGTGGGTGATGAAGCTGAGATCATGGGGTGTCCACTGTGTATGCCTATGTGCTTTGGATGTACACATCCATACATGACTATACACAGGAGGCACTTTGCTATGGCTGTTCTTGCTTTATCACACCTAGAGCATTAGCCATTTAGCTGTGAAGAGGGGCTTCCCAGAGGGCAGGGTGGGGATCATGGATGGCCACCAGCTCCTCCAGGAGGAACAGAGAAGAGTGGGTCTGAACTCCAAAAGGAATTGAGATGCAGCTGCTAGGGGTTTCCAACCCAAGGATGCAATCTCCGGACCGGCACTGTGAAGAGTCTGTTGTGGGGAGTCCTGGAAGGACTTATCTAAAACTCCCGCGGTGATTTAGAGCTGTCATCCCAAAAGCCACCTCCTGGCAGCACCCCAAAGTGAGGGCTCCTGAGAGTAACCATACATGTTCAACTTCAACAAGAGGCTGCCTGCCCATCTTTCTTTGTCCCCTTCCTTCTTCTTTTATCCATTTGTTTATTTGTTTATTTTGTTTTTAAAACTAATTGTTTAGCATGCAAAGCAATGGACTTAATTAGGGTAATGGCCATATCTATATGTCATTATACTTTATTCTTATTTACTCATATGCTGCCCCTCCCCGCCCCCACATCACTGGTTCCATCTCCTGCAACAACCCTGCTTCCATGTTGCGAATATTCCATCACTGTCCCCTTTTCCCTAACCCCTATCCCTTTCTTTTTCCAGGCCTACGAACTAAAAAAGTTCTTTGTGTTATTAAAAATAAGTTAAGCGAAGAAAGATCTATGGGAATCCAACAAGCCCACTTCACAGCCTATGAGATAGTGCATGAGCAATATTACAAACAAATGCATGTTTACTTTGATGACCTGATCACCGGGGGAACTGAGCCAAGGGGACACATTCTAACTCAAAGTGGCTCTAGGATTTGTTTTGTGATCCTAGTTCCACAGTGTATAAGGGAACGGCTGGGTTTCTGTCATACATGCACAGGCTCAATGCATCTACATGTGTGGACCTCAGCAAGGGAAGCAGACAGTGCTTAAGGCACAAGAGAGAAAAAGAACACTATATTTCAGATCTGTGTTTCTATCCGAGCCATATAATTATGGAACTTACTATCAATTAGAAACTTGACTCTCTTCTGATAATAAGAGAAGAGACCATTCCACAACCCACTTTCCGAGCAGGCTCTTTGGATAATGTCACGGTGAGTTCTCACAATGAAATATACCCAGCTCGTTTTCAAAGATAAATGGGGTTTTTTTGTCAGATTTTTAAGCCATGAGTGTCTTTCTCAAGGGTCATCTCTGGAATACAATCGGCAAGGAAATGGCTCTCACACCCAATTTCTTTAGAATGCTAACACAACCCACACTCCAAGTTGTACAGCTTCCTCCTATCACACAGAGAGGAAATACCCTCTCAACTCCAGATAAAGCCAATCAGCTGACCCGGTGTCATGGTTACCAGGTAAATCTAGGGCAAGAATGTATAAAAATGGTGTTATTGAGTCCTCTTATGAAATGGCTTACCTTGAGAAAATGCCTACAACGTACGGTTGGCTGTCCTGGCTATATGAAGTAGGAGTTCTCTTTGCCTTAGCCATCTCCTAACATATTCCCGACAGTGTCACACACTGTGGCTGGGTGTTTATTTAATATCAAAACTTTTTTTCCTTTTCTGCTTTTGGGGAGCAGTTTTCACTGCTGGAAATGAGATTTTGCTCTCAGTGTTCTCCTTCCACCCTAGGAAAAATGACCTACGCCCCATTCTACCCAAGCCGGCCCATAGACTCCATGAGAACTGGGACTTGAGCTTTTTCTTTTGGGTCTCTCCACTGTCTACGTATTGACCAGCATACAGAACACACATTTGTGGAATAGGGGAATAACAGGCGCCCTCGCTATGAGTCTGGGCTGGACTGGAACTTACTATATAGTCCAGGATAGCTTCAAACTTGTGATCTTCCTCTTCAATCTCACAAGGGCTGAAGTTACAGCTGTGTACCACTGACTCTTAGTACACACTTAATGGAGTATTGAAAATGGGTAGTGAAGAAGTAAATATATGCATAAATGGGGGAGAACAGCACATGACAGTCTATATTAGAAGAATACATTTATTATCCTAAAGGAAGAAATCTTTATGTACACACTACTAATGGTTGGCTTCTTCTGGGTTAGTCTTAATTCTTGGTGTCATCAGATATCTCAAGATATACACAAGACACAGTGGCCTTGGTGTGTGTCTCTGCCCTGCCTCTAAGAGATGATAACACAGGGAAGGGAATCTCAGAAACTTAAACCCAGAAGGCCACAATTAAATATCTGAATTGATTTATCACCTCTGATCTGGTTCTCTATAAACATGCTAAAGAGCAAGAGGATCTGGAAGGCCGAGTTTGCTCTGGGTTTCCAGACTGCTGGCTCTGAAGAAGCCACCATTTCTTCAGTTCCTGGGCTTTGTTTGTGAGACAGGCAAACACGGGTGTGAAGGTCTGCTGTGGCAGCTAGCACATACTCGATCACTCAACGTCAGATAGATAAAAGAAAAAGAGGCAGCGGGAAAGACCCATCAAAGGAGCGAGGATTTCTAGACATCACCATACACTGGAATGTCACAGGCAGTGTTTACAGAAAATGGCAAAGATCTGTAGATAGCCAATCTGCCATCCTTGCCCTCCCCTGTGATCTAAACAGTCCCCAACCCTGAATCCATTGAGACAATGGAATTCTTCATTGCAGGAATGGAGCCTCGCTCCACTCCCTTCTCCTTACCTTTTTGCCTTCTGACCCTTCTCTCCCTGGCTTTCCTGGGAGACCTTTGTCTCCTTTGAAACCTGGAAGACCTGGGAGGCCTGGGGGACCTGGAGGGCAGTCGTGGCACACGTCCTTAGAGAAGAAGATGAAACCAAGTAAATAATGCAGCTACTTACAAGGCAAAGTGATCCCATGTCCTTCCCCTCTAGGTGATATTTGGCTATAAAATCTAATGAAGATGGAAAAATAAATCGATGGATTATCATGGCCCAGGCGCTTTTGTGTCTAAATTTATTTCAGCACAAATGTATCTAAATTGTTATCCCATTTTTCTCTGGTTCCAGCCAGTCACCTGGTTGGAAGTATGGTCTGAGAAAATAATGTCAAAATGCATATAAAAATGCCTGTGGGCATGAACAAAAACATTAAGAGTGCACACTGAAGGCAAATATGTCGCAGTACTAGAAATAGAATGCTCTGCCCGGAGGACAGAGGCAAACAAAGCCTGGAGGGAAAAGTCTCTGTGGTGTGCCAAGAGAAAGTGGCTTCCTAAGAAAGGAGAACAAAGGGGCCGCGGGCACCTAGCACAGTCTGTCCTGGCTGTGACACAAAGCCATGCTCTGACTCTGCTTAGCACTGTTCTCTTCCCAGGACAGGCATTTCATAAATGTTCCTGGGAACCCAGATTTGCTCCTTATCAAGACAGGGCAATGCTGTTCCTGGGGCAAATTTAAACTTTCATACCTGTCTGTGTCACCTCTAGATCTGAAAAGCTCACAGCCGGCTAAGTACCAAGTCACATGACTCCACTCCGGCACCCCTCTCTTGGAGCACCTCCTCCTAAGTTCTTCTATTCATCCTCCCATCCTCCCCCTTCTCTCTTCCTATAGTAAAATCAAATAAGCTAACACACAGCAAACACAAAGAAGACTGGGACCAGGCAGACAATGCCCAGGACATTCAGCCATGATTAGTGGCCCATTATTCATTCCGAGGAAGCACTCTTGTCAAAGATACTTGCAAAGCCTCTGGTCTGCTGGATACTGTGCTGGGCTTTGAGACCACTGACTGTATGACCCTAAAGGGTTTTTGGTGTTAACCCTCGTGCTAGCTAAGGTCCACTGAACGTTCTGTATGGAAGGGCAAATAAAAATATATGGCTTCTCTGTGGGTTCACACTCAGTGACCTACAGTCTAAAGGGAATCCACGTTCACCCGGCTTGACCTCTAGTTTCGGAACATAGGTTTTCTGTTAGAAAGGCAAGCTCTCCTTTCTCCTGTATCTCCCCTATGTCCTCTTCAAACATACTTTACGCATCTCCTACTCTAAACTTCCCTGATGGCAGCCAGACAGGGAAAGCTCATTGTGCACCCATGAACTTGTCTCAGCATTGGGTAGTCCAACTGTAACTCCATTCTCTCCCCCAACAAAGTAGAGAGAGTAAAACAGTCTAGAACTTCACAGGGCCAGTTCATAACAAATGGTTGTCCCTGGTGCTGAGGTTAATAAATGAACCAACTATCTAACAATGGACCAACTAATTAATCACCGACATGTTCATGTCTTCTTCCGCCATAGTGCAGTATGCTGTTTGAGAGACTGACTGAAAATCTGGAAGGTATATAGCATAACAGTATGAAGCAAGGTGGGGGTAACGTAAAATGGAGCAAACTACATTTCCTAGTTTATTTTTTTTTAAATTGGAAAAGCATAGAAGAACTAGGCTTTCTATTTGAATGTTTTTAAATGAGATGTATCAAAGGACTATTTTATCAATGGATGGATGTACAGATGGATGGCTATAGGTGTCTATGGTAGATGGATATAAGGGTGGGTGGATAACTGGGAAATATAGATAGGTGGGTGGGTAGATGGCTATTGGATGATATTTCAGTGTGTAAGTGGCAGGAGGGAGGGAGGGAGAGAGGGAGGGAGGGAGGGAGGGAAGGAGGGAGGGATACATGAGTAAGAATGAAGCTTGCTTGATGACAGCAAGAATCCAAGCCACTAAGATTTTTTTCTGGGCTTGGAAATCTTAAAATCCTTGCCACGTTTTGTCTCCAGAAAAGCTTTAAGCTCAGGTCTTCCCTAGTGGTAGGCTATGCAAGGCTGTCCCCTGAAGATCAGGGATATCTGCAGTCCCAGCTGCCCCAGTACCAAGGCTAGACTCGGCCTACTGGAGCAGTGTAGAATAGCAGTCAGCACAGTGAGAGGAGCCCCACCTACAGTCCTACTGAGGTGCTCCTTGGCTGTTGACACCCTGGAGACCCAATTTCTCTAGATTCTACACACCTTAGAGGGTGACTCATATATTCTCTGAGTTTCTAGAGACTGAACAGGGTCTTTTCTCCAACCAGATGGGCTTGACCAGGCCCTGCTGGCATATAACCTATCTCTGGCATGTGACTTCACAAGGCTTCTGCCCACTTGGCATACGGACTCAAATGTATGAGCCTCAATCTTCTTGCTTATGAAATGAGGGCCTCCAAATCTAACAATAAACAACAATAAATGATGGGGCAAAAGTGGCTCATAGCTTGTGGGGTGGTCTAACTTGAGACACAAGCAATGAGAGGGAACCCACACTCAAAAGTACCTGGACAGTCAGGAACCAGAAGCTAGATGACCTAGAGACCTAGACAGAACCAAAAATTGGCCCCAAAAAAATAATGAAATGACTCCTATTGATATTCAGCTATACTCATAGATTAGTGCCTTGCCCAGCTGTCAGAGAGCCTTCCTCTAGCAGCTGATGGGAGCAGATACAGAGACCCATACCCAAAAATTAAGGGTGCTCAGGGAACCGCACAGAAAATGGGGGGAAGAATTGTAAGAGCCAGAGGGGTCAAAGACATCAGGAGAACACAGCTAATAGAATCAACAAAGCAGGGCTCATAAGCGCTCAAGACTGAAGCAGCAATCACGACGCCTGCATGGGTCTGTGCTAGGCCCTATGTATACATGTTATAACTATTTAGCTTGGGTTTCCAGTGGGAATGAGGATGTCTCTGACTCTTTTGTCAGCTCTTAGGACCCTTTCCCTTCTACTGGGTTACCTTGGACAGACTTGATATGAGGGTTTGGCCTATTCTTATTGCATCTTTTTATGCTATATTCAGTTGATATCCCTGGAAGGCCTGCTATTTCTGAAAGGAAATGGAGGAGCAGTGGATCAGGGGGAGGGGAGGAACTGGGAGAAGCGGAGGCAGAGGAAGGTGCAGTTGGAATGTATTGTATGAGAAAATAATAAAGAAAATACTGTATTTTAAAAAAACAAATCGAAAAAGATTGAAAAATGTCCAACATCTCATCAGGCACAGAACGAAAACACAAAGTGTAGTTACTATATATTCATGTGGCTTATTATTTATTATTTTACAGCCTAAATCTGATGTCTTGCCCCATTTACAGACTCATCCACTCCTCAACCTCCTACTCTATAAAAGGAAGCCAGTACTGGGACACTGCCCGAGAATTTAGGGGAGGGGGTAGATAATCAGGGTTTACAAATGGCATCATCTCATGAAGGCACCCTGAGGCTGGGCTCCCAGGGCACAGATCTCACTACAGAAGTCCATCTCATGGGGCAGGTCTGAGATGGACCTTCTACCCAGGCAGCGTCCAAACTGCCATGATGAGATAGGAGCTGTTCTAAAATGTTTAGGGGCCGCAGTGAGTTTTGTAACGAAAGATACCTCCTTAGTCCCCAGTCACCTAGACTAGATTGTCAGACTTTAACCGCTAGAATCACAGTGGCAGTAGACTCCAGAATCAGAAAGCTAACGATGGCCAGATCCACAGCTCCAGCCAATTCCAAGGGGGGTAGACTGCAGTCTGAAGTTTTCCAAGCACAGGGCAGCTGCCCTGACCCCAAGTGCTTATGCTTCTGTGTTTCCAGATGCCCAGATGAACACAACTGCATCCTGAACAGCAGCAGCTGGAGAATCAGCACCGGATTAAGGGCTGATTCAGCTCTGTGGCCCTGGGGTTGGAGGTTTGACCCTTGCAGCCCCATCCTCTTCTGCTGTCATTGGCACCCAGATCAGGAGAGTCTAAGGTTTAAATCCTGAGAAGCGGGCAATGATACAAACCCAGGTCCTCACAGAGCCTGAAAACCAGGAGGGACTATCTAAGTTAATAAAAGCCTTTAATAAAGTTCAAATAAATGATAATGTAATCTATTTAATGGTTAAAAAGTATCCTATCAATAAAAATCTATAAAGTTAGTGTACTCTTATTTTCATAAAATTTGATTTCTCCATTAATACATCTCAGCGCACAGGAAGATTAAAAGCCTCAAGCTTATAAGATATTTTGGGATTTTTGTTTTGTTTTGTTTTTCAGTTAGGTTCATATGCTAACCAGAGACCTTCTGCTGTCATCCAGTGGCTTTTAGAATACAGGAAGTAGAGACCAATAGCCACGTGAAATACAGTATTGTGACCAAGACTTGGAGAAGAGTCGGCCAAGGGCCCTCTACTCCCAACACCATGATCACAGTGTTTCTTTCTGAACATGAATCTAAAGCTGTTGTAACCCTGCCCAGCTCTTCACCAGTCAAGACTCAAGGCCCTTAAGCAAAGTGGAGCTCCTTAACTTGGCTTCTGGGCATGACTCTGACCAGATCCCATTTGATTCTGGTTCAGTTATGGTAAGTGCTTTATATCTCTCAGAGGAAAAAAAAAGCCAAACATCATTCTGGAAAGCAGGCAAGTAGCCCATCAAGTCAGGACTGTGACTGTCCTTACTTCCAGAAGCCTGTGCTTCTACCTTTGAGCCAGCAGGATCCAGAAACCAACTATTCGACTCTGCCTCCTGCCAGCTTTCCAAGAGAAGACATTCTTCTATAGGCCAAGTCCAGTCTTTGACTATGAACACTGGATTCCGTCTCTGAAACAATCTATTCTATCCATTGAGCCTATTTAGGTGTCTGATTTCATATATGCAAAATAGTAACATGATCATACCTACCTCATGGAGGCTAAAATTGAACAAACAATTTCCATCACGCATTTCGACACTACTCCATGGAGAACCTTCCAGAGAACTTTGTGCTCCATGTCTGCACTGCCCCATAAGGTAGCTCCCAACCACATGGGGGCAGCAGGTACTTGTAAAATGCCTAGTATGACCAAGGACTTGAATTTTAGTTGAACTTAATTTTAATTTAGGTAGATGCATGAGGTTGCTGGAGTGATGGCTCAGGACTTAAGAGCACTGTTTGGTCTTCTAGAGGACCCAGTTTGATTTCCAGCATCTACATGGTGGCTCACAATCATCTATAACTCCAATTTCAGGAAATTCAACACCCTCTTCTTACCTGTAATGGGTACTTCATGTACATAGTGCACATTCATACATACAGGCAAAATACCCATACACATTAAACAAAAATAAGTAAATCTTTGATGTCAGTAGTTGGTTACTGCCGTACTGGATCATGTGGATTTAACAGACACTGGTCACACGATGGTTTCATAAAAGACGCTGCTGCTGCTGTTCTTAATACTATAGGATATCTGTTCAGAGCGGGGAAAGGGTGTTTTGAGGCTTGTACTCCCCCAGCACAATTATCAACACACATGCATTTTTACCTTTACTAACAGATTTATGTCCTCTGGAGACAGCAGTGAAGAAGGGCCCTGTCAAAGTAAAAACAGATAAGTGCAGACACGCATGCAGACATACAGTATCTTCCATGCATCTTCAGAGGGTGAACGACCTTCAAGAGTATAAGCTGTGACTCCCAACAGATTTGAGCAATAATAGGATGCAGACAGGTCTATCAGAGTCCCAAGCCTGAGACTCACCAAAGGACCATGCCAAAGTAGCAGCCACTCAGGCTGCCTAGCCCTGGACATTTCTGAAGGACTTCAGGCCTTCCTGTCCCCAGTCTCTACATGTTGTCCCCTTCTGTTCTCCCTCCCTGCCCTCATCAAAGCATGATGGGTCACATAAATATGGGACAGAGTGCCTCCAATTCACCTTCCTTGAATTTTTTAGGTAGCCAATAGTTATTGCTGCTAATCATGAATGGCCTAGTATGAATGCAAACCAGTGTGTTCTGCTTTCATGGATGAAAGAACATTTTAAACACAATCCTCTATTCTGGGATGGAAGTCTTTGGTTCTGGAAAGGGGGTCAGAGGCATGTCTGAAGGTATGTGTGCAAGATGCTGCAGCCACCGGACTCACAAACCCACTGAGTCGGAATATGTCTTAGGGAAACTATAGTCAATCTGCAGCACAGGGCAGGATAAGAACTCAGATTGTATTGGGCACAATTAACACGGGGTGAATGGTAAGAAAGAAGACCGTTATAGGTGAGAAGGATCCGTAAGTATTCACTAGGGATTGGAAATCTCGGCTGCAAGCTGCAGACCGTGCAATGGGAAGAGGCACACGGGGACGACTCCCCAGACACAGGCCTTGGACTCCATCCCATATCATGGCAAGCCTGAGCCACCATCATCTGTAGCGGTGATTCCTGAAGAGGGGAAGGCCAAGACAATTTTTCTAGAAGTTTCCATTTTCCCTGGCTCACAGGCTTTGTCTTATCGCGCAACTGACAAGTCATCTAACTGCTTCACAGAATTAACCAGGAACTGTCTACAGAGGGTTTATGTTGTCTCCTGTGCTGAGAAGTTCAACAATTCATTCAATCAACTCTCTGGGCAACTGTGAGGTTTCTGAGAGACGTTGGGGCTAGAACTACTTAGGTTTGGTAGAGTTACTAGTCTGGCAAGGAGAATCCATGTAGCATGCAGTTGCTAAAGATACACCAGAATGAGACACTCCCTTGCCTCCAGTGATCAGAGTGAGACACTCTGGAGAAAAAAATAAATAAATCTGATCTTCTAATAACAATTTATTAACCTTTTAATTTAAAAGGGGAAAGTTTTAGTCGGAGGTCTTATGTGTTTCCCTGAGAATGTCATGCGTTGGGGAGGGGGTCTCATCTAGCTCACTATGAGACATTCTGAGGCAGTAGACACTGTGCCTTTATGATATCTTGCACTGATGTCTTACACGAGCCCTTTGAGTGTGTTGGCCATATTTACAGAGTGACAGAGAGCCAGGGGTGAATACGGTCACCAGCAAGGTTCTCTGATGACATCACCAAGGGTCTTGTTCCTCTCACTTCTCTGAACGCCTCAGGAGAGCTCTGAGGAAAGTCATTTTGGCTTTGTATGGACATGGTAACCTTAGGGCATGGGATACGAGATGCACAGCAGAGTGTCACAAATGCCTTTCAGGAGTTGATCATACACCAGAGATTAGGCCCAGTGACATTAGGAACCATGTGGTGACATGTGTTGGGCCAGAGAATACACAATCTATACCCACCTAGAGTCTCCTTACTCCTGGCCAGCTTCTGTTGCTAATTAGAACTAATTAGAACTGCTGGAGAAGTCACAGTGCCAGCGACTGACACGGGGGTCCAGAGGTTAGGCCTGGCCTGAAGGTGAGACAGCTCTATAGGCCACTCACTATAGAGACCCATGAGAGATCTTGCCAGCTGGATAAAGACAGTGAGACACAACCGCCTACACTGTTTGCTATGCTCTGCCAGTTTATCTTTGCAGGGTGGTGTCCAGGACTGGCATGTGGTGGGTATGATTTAAACATTCAATGCCTCCGGCCTGAGTCTCTCTCTTCTACCTGCTTCACTGTGGCCTTGCCCTTTGATGATGGCATGGCTTTCAAACAACTTCTCTGGCTGCTATTCCGCTGAGTCCATGGAGGGAAAGAGGTATCTCCACAGTGTGCAAGGGGACGCATACCCAGCCCTCTGGAAGTCTTCAGTGAAAGGTGTCACAGCCTCTGAGACAGAATAAGACCCCACTCTGGCTCTCTGCCCTGGCCACCAGCTCTAACAAGACAAGGAGGATTGTATGTACCTTGGGCACTTGTCTGAAACCTGGCCATGCTTGTAAAGAGGACAAGCAACCCTTTAACCCATCATGAGATGAAGTTTCTGTCACAGTGAACAACTTGATTCCAGCAGCAGACAGTGGGGTAAGTCTTAAGACCTGAGATACCTGTCAGATGCCCACTTTCTCTTGGACCCTGGTTAGCATCTTCTAATGGTCTGTCTCCTCCTGGAGCTGCCTCTCTCACCCCCCAGACCTGGTCAGCCTCACAAGTCCCTCCCATGAAGGTCAACAGATAACCTGGTCACCTGGCTAAACCTTTTCTTCTCTGCCACTGCCAATTCAAAGGGTGTCCCAGAAGATGAGGGCACGGTACCTCAGAGACACTGGTTAGAGCTCCAATTTGCTTGTTCTCAACCTAAGGACCTGTCGACTTCTCCTTGAACTCTTAGGGAGTCTCCCATTCTCGTGTGAAAGAAAATAATTGTTCCTAGCTGTCTAAACAGTGCCAACAGGCAACCTAGGCAAAAGACAGGAAATGGGCAAGCTTCTGCCCTAGTTCCACATTCTGTCTTCTGTCTTGTTTCATTATATCTCCGGGTTAGCCTGCCTGCTAGCCCATGGCTGAATTGGACCAAAGGGAGGCATTGTCAGGGGCTTGGAAGGCAAGAAGATGCCCACCTGTCTTGGGCCAGGTTTTCTGGCAGTGGCTTCGAATGCACAGCTCTGATCCCACCGTTCTAGCCAGCACCTAACTGTGCAAACATGGCTCCCACCATGGCCTATCCCCGCTCGCGCTGCACCCAGTATCACTTCCCTCTGCCCGTTTGGCCCCTTGTTAAAGCCTCTTGAACTGTCTCAATTGTGCTTTATTTCTTGCTGGCACCCTGACCGATGTAGTCAGCATTTATCCAGACCCGACAGGTAACATACTGGTTTTCCAGGAGGCCCTCTTTCTCCTGGATTTCCTGGTGCACCCTAAGAGAGAAAAGAAAGCCATCACCACGGCGATAATCTCTACCTGCTCTATACAGCCCTCCATTAAACCCTGTCTCTGCCAACTGCGACTTAGCTGGGGAGGAATTCACCCAACTCTGAAAATGGGCCCTGGTTGACCTTCCAAGTAGAAGTAGTAAATGTATAGGGCAAAGTAAGGCTTTCTGTAAGCCCCATCCAGAACCCCAGACTAAAACCACCTTGTGCACATTCACACACAAACCTGTCTTAATCTTTTATTCCAAATATAAGGACTGGGGCAAGTAGCTTTGAGGGAAAATGTTTTCGTTGGTGACCGGCTATAAGAATGTAAGAACAACAAGGGAGTGATTAAATATGAATGTTGGGAAACAAGGCCTAGAGGGGTTTTCTTTTCTGGCTCAGAATCCAAGGAAGGGAAGAAGGTTGGATGGCCCATGGATAAAGGAGACTAAATGGGGACTAAAGGAACACAAGAAGGGAAGGAGATTAGCAGTGAGCACCGCCGCGTACTGGGGCCATGCATCTTTGTCCTATAAAAACTCATAGCTGCCATTTGTTCATCTTGCCAGTGAATGCAAATGGAATGGCTCTGGTGCCAGGCACGCTACTGAGTATCAGGAACCTACAGACGCTGACGACTCAGGCGGTTCAGAGCTATCTGATCAAAGGCCAAGAGATGAAGACTTTTGACTGTTGGCATCATTATAAAGGGGTTTTGTCCCAAGGGGTCTCAGTTGAGTCTCTGTAATTCCCTTGAGGAGAGGGGGCCAGAACAGGGCCAGGAAGTTGTTCCTGGAAGAATCAGGATGTATTTCATAAGACAGTGAGCAAGAAATAAGAGACAGTGCCTGGAGACCAGGAATACCCAGGGTTCTGAAAACATGATACAAAGGCTTAAGAAAGAAAATCAATAGTTTGCAAAAAGCCATAATTGACAGAAAATAAAATAAATAAGCATCCTGGGGCTTCACAGAAATCCTTGACTGAGCGAGGATTTGGTGCTAGCCATGTGGACAAGGGAGGCCAGGAGATGGTAGGTGAGCTCACAGGGGAGACTCTAATCATGCTCTAAGCCCATGGCTTTTATCTTACTTACATCCTGGCCAGCTGGTCCCTGGGGGCCAGGGAAACCCGGTAAACCTCGAGATCCCTGATGAAACAGAAGAAAAGACAGGTTATGACTACACAAATGACCTGCTGTGGGGAGCCATAGTTGGTGTGAACTGTCAACAGAACCTAAAATCACCTCAGAAATGGGCCTCTGGACATGGCTGTGGGGATTATCACAATCATGCTAAGTGATGAGGGAGGACTGCTTAAATGTGGTCAGGGAATGCTGGGCTGTAGAAAATGATGGTGAACATAGCACTAGCTTGCAATCACATCTGTCTCCTGGCTATGGATGAGGTGTGAGCAGCTGCTTTTTTTTGCTTTGACTTCCCTGCTACAACAGACCACACCTTGAACAGAGCTAAAGTCAGTCCTTTTCTTCCCGAGGTGCTTCCGTCAGGGTCTGTTACCCCAGCAGCAAGGACAGACATTTGACAATAATGCATGTGTCAAAGGTACCTCGATCACACCCTAATAAATAGGACGTGCTCTGTGAACATCTGTGTTCTGTGTGCAGACACAATGCTCAGAGAAACCCTCCCTGGGAATCTGACATGAGCCCTGGGCACTGGCCCCGTGCTAGAGTGGATGGCACAACTTCTGTGGAGAACCAGGTCTGGGTACCCATCCAGAACGCACCTTCTGTGCACCTTGATGGCAGCCAGCCCCTTGAGCTCCTCATTGGTTACACAAGTTTCTTGGCACAAGGCCCAACAAAACGTTCAGCTTGTGCAAGACACTGATCACTTTCTGTAAGTCCACGCTCACTCTGTTGACACTTCCTGGGCAACAGCAGAGAGACGCACAGGCAACAGACTCATCCCTTAAATCTACAAGAGGAAACCAGTTCTTCTTGGGGCGTTGGCTGAACTCACACTACCTGCTCCCGGGAGGTCGTCTGGAGTCTTTGCCGACCTCACCTCAGACCCACCCTTCATCCGGAGCCCCGCCTTCCTCAGCTTTATTTGGCATAATTTACTTTGAAATCTCAGGGTCTTGAACCTCAATTGCTCTGAGCCTCTATCTCTTCATCTAGCAAAATAGGCACCAGACTCCCTGTCCTCCTTAATCAGAAACCATGAATGAAACATTACTTTAAAGTATGTGCACAGAGCCAAAGGCTGGGTATCAGCCCAGCTGTTGACACGCAGCTCCTCTGCTCACGAGGTGACTTAGGGGTGGAAGACACACCAGCCAACATTCAGTGAGTGCTTGAAAGCAGCAACGAACAACTGTGGCTGTTTCTGAGAATAAATGTACCCTGGCAGCTCTTCTGGTGCTTTAGCATAAAATCAGCCCAACGAACTCCCACAATGGCTCGTAGGTACTTCTGCCTCCATCTTACAAATCAAGAGAAACTCTCTCATGTGTTCTTGGCTCTGGGTCTGGGAAAAGCTAGAATTAAAAGAAAAGTTCTGGCTATTGGATTAAATTCCCTAAACTGGGGCTCTACTTACGTAGTGGTGAGTGCTTACTAAGAGGTGAGCCAGTCTCAGTATGTCCGAATATGAAACAGTGATGCTGGTTTAAATGATCTCACCACTCCTTCCCCATATGTCCCACAAGTCTATGCTCGTATTCTGGAGAGTCTGCCTAGTGTGAAGCATTTCTAGTAACTTTTGATTGTCCCTAATTTAGAACTGTGTTGACAGTCCTCCATTTAAAGCATACTGTACCGGGGGTCCTTTGTCTCCTGGTCGTCCTGAAGGGCCCTAAGAAAAGAACAAACAGATTAGCAAACAAAATAGGAATGTACATTTCAACATTTAAACATGCTGTGGGCATTATTTAAAAACAAAAACAAAACAGGGCCTCATGGAGCCAAGGTTGCCTCACACACTAAGTAGGTAAGGAAAACCTTTAACACATGATCATTTTGCCTCCACTTCCCAAGTTCTGGGACTAGAGACACGCACCACCAACCTGTTTTGTAAAGTTTATTGCTAAGCCAAATTTCATCTATTCTTCCTTGAACAAGTGCCACATAGCACCCACCGTTAGTCCCACATGGCTCCTCAGTCCTGTTCCACCACTTCCCCATACCTCTGGTGTGCCCAGGGTTTCCCACCTTACACACCCTTGGAGAGGCTCTGGTTCTTCCTGCCTGGGCCAGATTTTAATTTATCGATGAGCAGCTCTCAGTTTCCCAGGAACAGATGAGCCTGTGTCCTGAGCCTGCTAGCAGATTGTTGTTTCCGAATGGAAGGCTGACATGCCTTGGTGTCTGGACTCAAATTTGGGCCTTGTGAAGGCCTTGCACAGTGCAGTTAGTGGTGCCTCTGTCCTAAGATCAACATGCCCTGCATCTTTCTGGATGTAGCAACTCCCAGGAGAACATGGTTAAGTATTCCCAAGATGGAGAAGAGCTTCCACACAAAGGCCACCGTCCCTGTATTGTGATAAAGTGCCCAGATCCCCTATCGTTTATGTCCCTGAGCAGCCAGTCAAAGAGCTTCGTCTCCAGTGCACTGTGGAGCACCAACGGAAGCAGATATCCAAAGAGACATTAGAGAGGCAGAGTCCAGAGGACAGTAGATCTGTTGCGGGGGGGGGGGGGGATAGTTCTTGGAGCTTTGTAGGGCAGGAACTCCATCAGAGAATAGGGGGATGAAAGACAGTAAGAGCCAGGGTCAGGAAAGACCAGAGCAAAACAGTGTCTTCTGGACATGCCAGGACCACTGTGCTCCTTAGCTGACAGCAACCGTGGTTGCCTGCATTATATCGAGTCAGTGAACACTCCAACAGGGAGGGAGTAGAAGGCCATGCTCTCCCAACTGAAGAACTATGGACAGTTGGTGGCTTCAGAGAGAGGTAAAGTCAATATTTTTCAAGGGTGTGACTCATGGGAGATCAATTACACTCTAATGGAGAGTCCTACACCTGAGTAATTGGGCAGCACAACTGGACTCAGTAGACTATAAAAATTATTTTTAAAAAGAGGAGATGGATTTGAGATAGACTTAGAGATGTATCTGGGAGGAGTAAGAGGGAAGAGTAGGAGATGAATATGATCAAAATATAATGTTTACAAACATTACTTTTTTAGAAAATCAATTAAAATATTTTAAGGGCTAGTGTAGGAGGCCCTTCTATCTATGAGTTGCTTTCATTGGTTAATAAAGGAACTACCTTGGGCCTATAGTAGAGTTATAGGGGAACAGAGCTAGGTGGGGAAAACAAATGGAAGGATGGGAAAGGAGAAGAGTCAGAGGGACACCATGGATCCGCCACCAGAGTCCGACATGCTGAAACTTTGCTGTTGGCCATGACCTCGTAGTGATACACAGATGAATAGAAATTGGTTAAATTAAGATGTAAGAGTTAGCCAATAATAAGTTTAGAGCTAATGGGCAAAACAGTGATTTAATTAATACAATTTCTGTGTGGCCATTTCGGGGCTGAGCAGCCGGGACAAACAACCGGACCCTCCTTGCAACAAAGGGCCGCAGAAGGGGACTGCATAATCATTTCCTTCCTAGTTCTTTCTAAGCATCTTTTTGTAAAGCTGGGTACTCTGTTATGGTTTGAGTGTGAGGTGGTCCCAGGAGTGCACATGTCTCAACAATTGGTCCTGAGATGATGATGCTATCTGGGCAAGATTTGATAATGAGGTGGAGCCTACCTGGAGGAAGAGGGTAGCTGCTGTAAGAATCCAAGGGTTATAGCCTGGGATTGATTCCCACCTAAACTACAGTCCCTAGTTGCCAGCAAAGCACATGCAGGTATCTCCTGTTCCTGCTGCTTCAGCTGTGAATGAACCCCACAGCCCTGCATAAACAGCCATGATGAATTGTATCTCCCAAATAGTGAGCCTGGAAAAGAATATCATTTTTCCTTCGGCATTGTTTTGGTTGGTCACAGTGATAAGAAGGGCAGCTCACGCATGATGTGCATGTTCAAAAGTCATCTTAGTTAACATGCACAAACATGGCAAACCAAAGACAGCTAGGCTTGTATCAAAGGACTCAGGGTCAACTTGGCATAGCTACGTTCTTTGGGGATTAAGCTAAAACAAGTTGAGGTCCAAAAAGATAAACGAAAACACAAAATGCATTTACAGTTGTGAGTTCGAGCATTCTTTAAAAATAATCAAGCAAGTCTAAGGAGGACTCTCTGTGGGGACATTTAGTGACAACGTTCCATGAGGGACACCAGCATTTCCATTCACACTGGGTATATGAGCTCTGCAGATGGGCTGCAGAGGAGAGAATTCCCTCTACAGAGAAACAGTCCAGCTAATAAAGACAGAAGAATCAACTGACAGAACTGCCTTAGCACCAATTTGCAGCCCTTCATGTATTAATTGATGGGGCTTTGGACATCAAAAGGTGTGAACATCACAGAAAAAAAAAACCCACCAGGTGCCTCCTGATGTGCAACAGGCCATCTGTGAAATCTTGCCAAAAACATCAAACCTGAGTCTGATCAAACCTCTGGACCTGGGTACTGACTAATGAGAGCCACAGGGGTGGCGGCTCCTGCTAAACTATCTTATTAGCGAATCCTGATAGCAAGTTGAAAACAACTCCACGGACCAAAATAAGAATAATCCCAACTTCCTTTATAAACAAGTAACAGAATGAAAAGGGGGATGGGAGTCTACAAGTCAGCCAGAGATCTCTTTTTAAAGATTGAGCAATTGCTATTGGCTCAATTGGCTCTTGATTCAGAGACAGAAAACAGTCGAGTGAGACAAGCAAGAGAGAAATGGCAGCAGCAGTGTATCTGGCACTCCGTTTTCCATGTGTGATGATGGTGCGGTACTAAACATTTTAAAAGTTCTTATTTGTCATAAATACAGTCTAAAAATATGTAGGGGATAGGAGTACGTATTCCTGGTCATGATTCAAAACAAGAGAATCAAGAGGATAAGAAAAGGCAAACAGGGATGTGGAGGCTGAGAAATGCAGGCCCATTCACCAGTGTCTGAGGGTCAGAGTTTGGGAGCCTAGCAGGCATAATTGCACCCCCTAACTCAGGAGGTGGCTGCCTGGCCCCTTTCTGAAGTTAAGATAGCTCAGTGCCCTCCTGACAGGTGGTCAGGATATGCAGATGTGTATGTGTGCAAATGTGCATATATGCAAATGTGCTCCTTTCTTTTTTAACTATGAGGTCACCTGGGGAAGGGTGGTCTTCAAGGTAGGCATTCAGCATATGTGACTTGGGGCATCTCGCTACCTAGGCAACAGAATGCTGATGATAGGAAGTCTCAGAGGAACTGTGTGAGTTAGCCTTGCTGTATTATGTTAATGGAGCCTTTTGTTACCTTCTCCCCCAGTTTATGTTGGGTATAAAAGGTGTGGAAAAATAAACGCAGGCGGGTTTTGGGGTCTGAATGATTCCTGAAATACCCTCCCAATACTGTCTTATGTTTTATTTTTATGCATCTGCATATTCTTTAGTTATATTTCTATATTTAGTTATATTTCTATAATTCCCACACCCTTATACTGGTAAGGGGTGATTTTGTTGAGGCCGGTCTTCAACATAGGGATCACTGACTGAGAGAGCCTGGTGGGTGACTGTCTTAGGGTGTATGTTGCTGTGCTAAAACAGAAAGACCGAAAGCAGTGTGGGAGGGTGTGCTCACAGCTCCAATTCCGGGCAATAGTTTATCACTGAGGGAGGTCACAACAGGAACTTGAGACAGGAACCCAGAAGCAGGAGCTGATGCAAAGGCCATGAAAGAGAGCTGCTTACAGGCTGGCTCCTCGCAGTTTGCTCAGCCTGCTTTCCTATAGCATCAAGGACCACCCGGCTTGGGGTGGCACCACTCGCCGTGAGCTGACCCTTCTCACATCTATCATCAATCAAGCATCCGATGATGGATGGTGATACAGACGGAGACCCACATTGGAGCACCGGATGGAGTCCCCCAAGGTCCAAATGAGGAGCAGGAAGAAGAACATGAAAAAGGAAATCAGGACCGCGAGGGGTGCGATCACCCACTGATACAAGGGGACTGATCTAATGAGAGTTCACCAAGGCCAGTTGACTGGGACTGAGCGAGCACGTGATCCAGCCAGATTCTCTGAATGAGGCCGGATTCTCTGAATGTGGCTGGCCAGGAGTCTTTCTGAAAAGCCATTGACAATGACACTGGGACTTGTTTCCTCTGCATATACTAGATTTCTGGGATCCAGTCTGTTTGGATGCTCACCTTCCTGGACCTGGAGGGAGGGGGGAGGAGCTTGAACTACCCACAGGGCGGGAGACCCTGACTGATCTTGGGGATGGAGAGGGAGGAGGGGAGGGAGTGGAAGGAGTGGGAGGGAGTTGGGAGGAGGGGCGGAAATGGAGACTTCTGTATTTTAATAAACTTTGAGAAATAAATAAATAAATAAATGAAAAAAAAAACAAAACCAAAACCAAAAAACAAACAAAAAAAAAAAAAGAAAGAAAACACACCACAGGCTTGCCCACAGTCTGATCTGGTGGGGGCATTTTCTCAAAAGAGGTTCCTTCTTCCAATATAACTCAAGTTTTTGTAAGGGTGACATAAAAACTAGCCAGCACAGTAGCCATATGGCCACATGGGGTGGGGGTGGGAGTCACTGTATTTCTGCGTACTGTTGGTATGTCTAGCACTATGTATAAGACAGAGTGACAGAGAGGAAAGAGAGAGGGAGGAAGGGAGGGAGGGAGAAATGGAGGGAGGGAGGGAGGAAGTATGGGGGGAGGGGATTAGTTTTCCTCTGTGCAAAGCCTGGCATGTCTTTCTTCCCTGGCGTCTCCTCTGCAGGGACACCTCTTTTCTCCGTGAAATTCCTCGCCTGTCTCTGAGTAGAGTCTCCACCTTTTCTGGGGACAGACAGTGGCTCTTCATATCTTTTAAACCTGACCTACTGCGTCCTGATCAGGTATCGAGGGAATGGCTTGTCTCACACCTCAATGAGCATCACACCTTGGCTGGATGGACCTGGTCCTGTGAGTCAACATTCTCTATGCTAAGCATGTAAGACACATCATAGGCATACTGGAGAATAAAACTCACTTTACTTCCTCATATGCCTATGGCAAGAGGAAGGGAGCTGATCAAAATTGTGAACATAGAATGGAGTGCAAAACAATGGCAGAGATAAGGGGAAGGTGTGCACCACATGCCAGACCCTTGGGACTCTGTCTTGTCAGTTTCCACTAGCCACGTCTGTCAACAAGCACTGGTGTAGCCATGTGTGCATGTATTACCAAGCGCACTGGTATTTGTGTATGCATGCCTTTGTGATAAATAGCTGTATGTTTGCGGTGTGTGTGCTACATAAAGGCAGAGATATGCTTCAACAAATGCATTGTTAGGCCATTTTGTCATTGTGTATACATCATAATGTGTCCTTACAGAAACTAAGATGGCTATAACATCATTAAACAAAACAGTCATTATACAAGTCGCTCTTCATCCTTCTGCAGAAGGGGCGCCAGTCAAAGAAAGGTTACCAGTGAAAATGATGTAGTTTCTGAGTGATTATTTTGGGAGTCTGGGCAGTTGGAAACAAACAAGCAGCTCCCTACAACAATACCTAACCTAATTCTCTCTTTCTAAAACTAAAAGACATCAAATCAGACAGATAAGATATATAAATAGAGAGATCATTTGGATGGCCACATAAGTCAAGTCCAGGAGCGATGAAGGACATGAAAACACATATGAAGCACCGAAGGCCAGGCATATAAAGTGGACACATCCCCTCTGTCCTTCTGCTGGAAGAGACACTGAGACATCTGCTTTCAGAGTGCTGAATGTTCAAGGCCAGCTTCCATGTCCTCAATTTGCCTTCAGGGGAACGGCTTCATATCTTTATGTTTGCTTCCTCACACACAGGCAAGCAGAAATAGTCTGGTAGGCTGTTGGAAGGATTACATGAGAACAAAGGAGGAAGACCTCACCTGAGGCTTCTGTTCAAACTGCCAGCCAGAGGCAGGTGATGGTAGATAATATTAGTCTAATTCTCACATTTAGGAGGCTGCTCGCTCTATGACTTTTATATTATTCCATAGAAACTAGAGGAATGCACAGAACACACTTGTGTGGTGCATTCAAAACGCTTCCTTGCCTGAAATCAGTTGACTCTGGGCCTCCTGCCACTCTTAAAACTATCAAGCAGTTGAAGGACTGTAAGGATACCCCAGTGTGTGTGCACTGAGCTTCTTCACTGGTCAAGGCATCCTACAGCTAACTGCCAGAATCTCAAGGCTCCGAAGTACTAAAGAGGAATTTGATGACATCACAGAAGCAAAGGTAAAAGGCTAGACACCATTGTCAAGAGTATCACACCACATTCCCCCAGTTCCCCTGATAGTGCTGCTGAAATTGATGATACTTGGTCCACAGGGAGACTGTCGAGTAGGAAAGAATCTGTCTGGGGTTATGTGGCTGTCAGTGAGCACCTTGTCCTTACAAAGCTCCTGGTATCCAGTCCATGAGCACTTTGATCTCCCCAAAGCCTGAAGGAGCTCATGATTTAGCTCTTAAATCTTACCAAAGGAAGATCAGAGACTACGTGAAGATGAAAGGAGGGTTTTGTTTGTGAAGACCCTATAGCAAAAAGTTAAAACCTCAAGCAGCTGCACCACCTTACTGCCTCCCGTCTGCTGATGGAGTAAGGGTCAACATACCAGCCCCTGGCTTCCTTACGGCGGGTAGCAAAGCCTTAAAGAACAAGCTCTGGAGGAGGCAAGAGGCAGAGAGCAACATACAACAAAATCTACTCCATGTTCTTGTCCCACGGCTTTTTTAGCAAGTCGGATATGTGGGGTTCAAGCCCAAGGTCTGACTGATGGTTCCTGGGAGCAGCTCACTACTTATGGTATTGGTACATCAACAATCCAGCTCCCTTTGTCTTTTGCAGGAGTCTCTGAGAGTGTACCATGTAGTCACCCAGAAGTCAGAAGAGTAAGACTTAGTTGCCCATAGTGCCCACCTGCTCGATAACAAACTCTACCTGAGTTCTCTTCCTATCTCTGACTTACTTTGTCACCATCTAAGAGTAGATTTCTGAGATCATTTCTCAAATAAATTCATGCTTTGGAGGCCTAACTTAACTCTAAAGGAAAACCCATCTCCTCTAAGCATAGGGTGCAGGATATGATCCTTTATACCCCAGCATGGAACTGAGAGAGACATTGGGCTGCTCAGCAAAAATCCATGTTCCCCAATACCTCGACACATCCTTCCTCACCTCCCTTCCACACCTGCTATCAGCAAGTCTTTGAACTCCCATGCAGCTCCTCGGGCCATCACCAGCCTAGGCTGCTGGCCAATGAGATTTATGGCAATGCAATAAGGTTTCATCAGCCAGGAAGCTTTTAATAAGCCCAAGTGGTAGAAATACACTAAAGAGTTGATTTACAGCCTCTTTCTTGGCTGCAGTTAGCAAATTATTTTTCCTGTGGAATCAGCTAGGCAAGAAGATATTTCATGGTGATTTGTGCTAGTTAGATTTGGGGTGAATTGTGCCACCTCTGTTGCCTGGTTGTCTATATGAGCTCAATGCAGTGTATCCTTGGAGAGTGGACAGGACACAAGGGGACAATCACACCCTAGGCATTCAGCATGGACTGTCGAAAGATGAGCTTACTGGGGTGTATCCCTGAGGAGTAGAGGGGACACAAGGGGACAGTCACATCCCAGGCACACAACACGGCATTTTCTGTTCTAAGGGTCAATGAATCAAACTCTTAATTTCTAGGGAAAGGGGCCCTTCTGAGAGGAGGACTTCAGAAACAAGAAGTCTGGGCTACTGTTTCTTTATCTTTGTTCCTTTGAATTACTAGACACTAAAATAAATAAAAGCCCAAGACAGAAAATACAATGGATGTAACGGAGGGTGTTGACTGTCAGAAATTCTAGCTGAAATTTCCCGTGAAAGAAAACAAACCAGACAGGGCTCCCGTAAGGGAATTCATTTGCTCCTGCCACAGTGTCTGTGGCACCTAGAAAGACCGAGAGCCTCCCTGCAATTCTGACACCTTGAAGGAGTCCCCATTGTTGGTAGGATGCCGAAGCAGGTGGTCTTTTCCAGTGGGGAGGCCCCCAGGTCTGTGGGAGAGTGGAAGAAGAGAGAATTATGTGTGAGGAGGGAACCCTAACCTGACTCAGATGCATGGCGGCTACAGACGAAAGCAAAGGGAACTTTTATTTTATGTGATATTATAGATAATAAATTAGATCACTCTCCTTTTTCTTTGGGAGTTATGTATGAAAAATTATGCTAGTTAGCCTATGGATGATAACAATGACCAACACAACAAGATAGCCCCAAAGACACAACAGTGCCACTTACATCTTAGGAGTAAACAAATGCGGGCTCATTTGACTTAAGGGCTGCTCAGAAATGAGATAATTTATGTCTGGTACTGTAAATGTAGCCAACTATGCACAGTGGTAAGGCCACAGACCCTAGAAAACCCACTACTGCCACTATCCTCAGCCTGTATAATTTCTAACCACATTTAAATATTTATTCTTATGCCCACAGATAAATGTAGCTCTCAACTCACAACTAAGAAATGTCATTTTGCAGCAAAGAACATTCTAGAAATCCATAACTGGTCAAAATTCAGAGAACACTGACAATGGGGTGTCCGACCTCAAGTGATACATCAACAATACAACTCTTTACACCAACGGCTCAGAGAACATTGTAAAAGATGGGGGAGGAAAGATTCTAAGAGTCTAAGGATCAATATGTCTACTGGAAGTGTGTGTCTTCTGTATATGGCAGGGTATTTGCACCCAGGAAATCTCAATAATATTGTGGGTAGGGGAAATGCTACAAACTTCAGCCCTAAATAAAGAAATAAAGGCAATTAATAGCTATCTAATACCAAATAGTCAGCTCTGAGCACGTAAACACGCAAGCAACACTACCTGAATTCAGCAGGTTATATTTACAAACACACACACAATAGTAAAGATAAGAGGTCCGAAATATGCTAAGGAGTGGGAGATGGACACAGGAGGAGTTGGATTGGGGAGCCGATGTGAATACAGAACTCTATATGAAATTCTCCATAAAATAATGAGAAGAATGATACTGAGATCTTTTTGGTTGTGGTCTGCATTTCTCAAATGTGGAAAAAGCAGAGACAAGGCCATGTGCTGTTTTGCTATGTTTAGCAGGGGTGAAGTTAGACTGGGCACATGGCTTACAATAATAATTATATGTGGGTAGCTGAGCTATTCTTAGGCATAGCTGAGTATTTGAGTTTCTCTCAAGTAATAGTAAGACATGGCTGACTGTCAAGAAAAAAGAAGCAGTTGAAGCTGAATCAATATTCTGCCTTTAGCAAAGGAGAGAGCAGATGGGAGAAGAGAAAGCCTCAGACTGAAAGTTGTCCTTAAGTTCTGAAAGCTACCATTCAGCCACAGGGAGAAGAAAAGACACTTCTATGATGGTGGAAAGACACAAAACATGATTCCAGTCTCAACAACAGAAATCTAGTTCTTCACCAGAAACAAACCTAAACATCAGCATCATGTATCCTACGGACAAAGTGTGTCTTCCACAGGGGATGCCTGGTTGAGGACAAAGAGAGTGAATCTCCATTGGCTGAGGACATGGAGGAGCCTGGGTAACTCAGAGACAGCAGAGCTACAAGCTCCGTGGGTCTTACATTGGGTGAAATCACAACAGCAGTGATTGTGCACAATGCTGGGCACACCACCCCTGCATCATGGAAAAGGGCAGGACTAAAAGGACCCCACCCAACTCTGAGGAGCTACAGACACTTGCTGGGGAAAGAAGCCATACTCCTCAGTGGCAGTCCCTTGTATAGTGAGTGCCCTTGTTCAAGTAAATAAGCCCACAGCTGTGTTCACACAGGCAACCCTAATTAAATTCAGTTGGCAATAAGGAAAAATCCTGGAAATAGGATGACTTGGTGGGAAGAAGGGCTGCGGTGGAAGGAGGGAGGAAATGAAGGAAATGCTGACTACGTATATTATATGTACTTCATATGCATGTAATGGAATTATGAAGAACAAATACAAGAGTGGTGGGTTTGTTGATTTGTCGCCCTTGTTTTGAATCACACCCCCATGCATTGGTCCAAAAGTTGCATTCTTTTTTTCCCATTAGAAGAACTACAAGTTTTGCACCAACTGCAGCCATGTATACAAACCCTGCATTTAATGGACCCAAGGACGCAGAGCCTGCTGCCACATCAGCTGAAACAGGACTGTCTCTACAGGAACCTACGCTGCAGACTCCCAAGGGAGCCAGCAGGAATCTGCAGTGTGAGTGTGACCCGAGAACAAGGACATTAGCTGAACAAGGACTCACGGGTGGACCAGCAACCCCAATGCCTGGGTCGCCACGGCTGCCGGGAGAGCCAGGGATCCCAGGTGTTCCTCGGTCACCCTAGGGAGATACAAAGAGCAGACGAACAGGTTAGTGCTGACAAGATCAGGAACGATGTACAGGAATAATTATGCTTCCCACGGAATCCTGACCGCTGCTTCATCAGCTCCTCACCCAGTACCATCCTTCATGCTCCATTCTGTGATACACTAAAGGTGCCAGTCCTCCCTCTTAGTCCAGAGGTTCATTACATGAACCAGAGCCCGACGACTGTGAACACATACCTCTCAAAGTGGCCCCAATTTCAACATGACTCCAACTGTGATTAGAAAACTAAATATGCTCCCCAAGTGCAGACCACCTAGCTATGGTGCTTCCCCGACATTCGTCATACCCTCATCCTAAGCAGACGTGCACCCACATTTCAACTCAGACCCCACATCATCAGAAAATAAACACAACAGTGTTTCAAAACTTTCCCAATACCTACACTTCATGAGCAGTTCTTCCGGGGGTGGGAGAAGGAGCCTCAAAGATAACTCTAGTAAGACCAAAGCGTTCAGCAGTGTGGTTAAAAAGATGGATTTGGGTACTGGAGGGTCGACTTTAAATTGTGGCTTCGGCACTAATGAACTGCTGACTTATGGCAAGTGTCCTGAGCATGTGTCCTCACCTACCAGAGTGGCACACAGGAACAGCTGAGTCAGCCTGGTAGCGTGCTGCTTAAAAGAGTTAAGCACAAAGAGAACGCACTGTGGCCCTGCCACTCAGCCCACACAAGGCAACTGCTGCTTTTGCTGCTGTTCTCGCCGTGTGACATGTGTGACATTCCGAACTTGACGGGAGAAGAAAGAAAGGAGTAAAAGACTGCTGTCTCCCACAGAAGGAAGCAGAGGTTCCAGTTTCCGGTGTTTTAATTCCGTCAGCGGCAAGACAGAGAAGCGTCTCTGACCAAGGCCGGCTCTGTGTGGGCAGCCATCCTAATTGGTGCTGACAAAGGCTTTTCCAGTCTTGGATCGCCACACTTTGCACAAATGTTCAGATTTGGGGTGCCTCGCTGCTAATGAGTCTGTTCGCCGTGCCTCCCTAACACTACAGGCAATATCAGGGATGCGATATGCCTAGGACTGTTTCTCCCAACCCAAACTTAACAAACACATCACCGTATCACATTAGGGATTGCCCTTCTAGCCCTCCAGTCTGACAATGCAGTGGCAGGTGTCCGTGCTCAGACCACATAATATCCAGGAATGAGTCAACCAGCCCAGGAAAGAGCCAAAGGAACTACAATCAGAAAGCTGACTCTAAGAAATATTAACATATATGTTTTTAAGCATCGAAAATAGATAATAAATAAGCTATATTTTTGTCCATAATGGCGGCTCCTGCTTCTCAGTGTTTCCGGAGTCTTGTGTGTCAGAGGGTAGTATTAATGTCTCTTCTAGAGCTGATATCCACGTCCACCTATTCCTAGCACATGGAGTCTCTGCACTAACAACTGCCCACAGCATTAAAAGCGTCTCTGAAAACAGCTGGCTGGGCGCCCATCCCTGGTGCAGAACCCCGCTTACACATCCATACAGGAAGCCAAAGTTGCCTCCAGTGGGTTATTTTTCTTTCCAAAAAAACCAAAACAATAACATAAAGTTGGGAGGGAGATGTACTGGGAAGCCCAAGGAGATCTGGAGAGGGGTAAGTGGGACGATGTCTATGATCAAAATAAATTGTGTACATGTATGAAATTTTCAAAGATGAATCAGTAAGAGACATTAGTCACAGATAAAGAAGAAAAGCCATGCTTCTAAGGTGATTTGCTTTCCTGCTCCCATGATGACAACAGTTAGATCTTCACTCAGCCAATACTCATTGTGTGCCGGCTGTAAGCCGAGATCTAGGCTCTAGTCCCCACTTGCAATTCAGTCAGGATGCCTGCTTACTGTCAGTATTTAATGCTAAGTCCTGAAGTGGAGTATCAGTCATGAAGATGGGAAGAGTGAAACTTACAAAGTCCTTACAAAAAAAAAAAAAAAGTAAAAACCCAAACCCAAATCCCTCACTAAGCCCCCTTAATGCCTGCTCTTTCCCTTCCTTGTCCTCCCAAGCCCAACCTGGCTAGGCCACCAGCTGTTGGTGATCCCTGAGAAACAGATCAGCTATTGCCCCATCCACAAGTATTCTACTAGATCTCTCCTAATTTCCCTTCAAATTCCAATTTAGTGCATTCCATTTCTTTATATTGATGTGATATGGCTAGGCCTTGGAAATGTAACATGCTTTGGATCTAGAAAATCTGGTTAAGAAGTATAGGAAGTGGGGCAAGGAGATAAATAAAAACAAAACAAAAAACAAAAAAAAACAAGGGCAAACCTGACCCATGGCTCATCTGCCAAGGGCTCTTTACAAGAGTGGAGATTCAGGTAGGAATATCTCAGGCACAGTTGAGTGTTGCTTGGTTTGGCCCCAGGATAATGTCAGGCCCCTACTGTAACCCTGGGAAGGCCTCATGGTGTCTCTGCACCTTAACACTTTGATCAATAAAATATTAAGATTCTGCCAAGATCCTCTGCATCTTCTGTGCAATCATCTGGAAGGGAAGTGACTACAAAGTTGAGAGACACACCAAGTACTCCAGTTAACATTTTACTGAAAGTTAGCAGAAAGGAAAAATAAGATGGACACATATAAAGTGAAACAAAACCGTTCCTTTTGAACCTTGAGTTTGCTTTGAAGTGACTGATGCAGACTTCGCTGCTGGAGCTAGCCTCTTGTCCCTTCCCAATGCCACATCCCACGTACATCAGTAACCCTGACCCCCTAATGACAAGTTACACTATAAATCTGTGTTCTTCCACACTGATGTTTCTATCGCCTTTGTAATGGTCTGGATAAGAAATGCCCTCTACTGGCTCATGCATTGGAACATTTGGTCCCCAGTTGGTGACACTGTTTGGGAAGGTTACAGAAACTTGAGGAAGTGCAGTGCTCCTGGAGGGAGTACTTCATTAGGGTGGAAATGGGGTTGAGGTTTATAGATGGTCCCCACTTCCTGTTTTCACTCCCTCCCCACTCCCCTCCCCTAACCCTCTGCTTCCTGCTTCTTGCATACAGATAAAAATCTAATCGCTTTACTTTTGGCTGGGTTTATACCCCAACCTCTGTTTCCTTGAGCTTACTGTGATGCTTCCTCTGTACGGTTAAAATGTGATCACTCCACCCTGCCAGGCTGACCTCACACTCTGGATGCAGTGCTTTCCCAATAATGGACTCGACCCACTCTGCAGCTGCATGTCAAAATAAATTCTATCTCCCGTGTCTTGCTTTTTGTAGTGTTATTCTGCCACATCAGTAGCAAAGTTACAGATACATCCCTGCTTCCTGTACATGCCATTGCCTCTGAGAGCATGCTTAAACTTGTATGACCCAAGCTCCCAAGAACACAGACCCAGTCACTGGCTTGGTCCAGTCATTCCTTTTCCACAGAGCTGTCTCAGCCTGCCCTCTTTGTCTGTCATCTGCTAGACTTTAGCTATATGCATACATCCCCATTAATCTTCACACTGTCACACGTTATCCATGGGTCCTCTCACCTCTGGCTTTCCTGTAAACAGCATGAAAGTAGACTCCTTATTCATTTGCCTATTCAATAAAATCTGCCACCACTTATCTCAAATATAGAGTAGATATCTATGTATCTATGCACCAAGTGTCTGCCATAAAGCCAGATATTGGCTTTAATGCCCTCTGCCTGGATGTGAGAACAAGCAATCTTCATCAGCTGTACTGTGTCAGACACTGAATTCTGCCTTCCCCAAAATAAGCTTCTCTCCTATACCCCAGAGGATAGACCATGCTTAGCATATTCTGACCCAATTTAGCAGCAGTGAATCCATGATTGATTTGTCTGCACAATGACCAGGTCTGGCCCCATCTGTGCCTATAGACTATTGTGATGCTAAAAATTCCCTGAAGAAACCACTTCCCAGCTTAATGAAAGGACACTTTCAGAAAATGGCCCCCGAAGGACACAAAAAGAAACCTAGCATTCTGTCACCGAGAGCCAGAGGACCAGCGGGTAAGAGGGAACAGAGCCCAAGAGCTAGTATCTGGGACCTACACTCCAGAGAGGAATATGTGAATAAGTATGCGGTTCCGCAAAAAGACGGAAGTTACAGAACAACAGCTCCGTGACATAAGATCATTTCTCTCCCCAGGAGCCTTTTTAGTGTCAAATATTCCTTACTCCTTCAAACATAAAATTAATAGTCTCAGAAAGCTAAACCCTTTGCTTTCTATCTTATAGACAGTTGAGTTGGAATTCAAAGTAAGTTCCCTATAAAGTCCAAACATGTTCACTTTGCAAGAAGCAAGCGTTCCCCACTGAGCTGCCTGTATTACCACCAACCGGGACACATTAAGATGTGCTGAAGGAAACTTCTAGATCGCTTCCTCCATTAATCCCATGAAATACGCCTTCTCCATACCTGGGACTGGGCTGAACATCTCTCTCGATCTCTCTCCTTCCCTCCTCCCTTGCATCCCCTCCTCTACGATCCCCCTGACCAATACACTTCCAAATAAAGATGTCCTTGAATTCTGACTTATGTTCTAAATGCCTTCAAAGTGGGAACCTTTATTCCTCAAACCCAGTACCTTACACATTGTACATGAACAGTGTGATGAGTGGACATTTAAGGGGAACGGTTGGTGCAGAAATAGCATGACTTAGCCCGAGCCCCCATGGTGTTGAAAATGCTCAGCTACACTGGGGCAGGAGTCTGAGCCCACCTTCTACAGTGGCTGATGCTTTCACTGGCTCCCACAAGACTTCTCCAACAGTGTGTGCATAGATCAGATACAGGCTACCTAGCTCAACAACATCCTGCTGCAGTCGGAAAGCTGAAACCACGGGATACCAATGCATTTTTTTTTTTTTTTGCACAGATATTGGTGGCGAGCCCTACACTAGGGAACTATTTCTTATGGATATGGTAACATAACCTCCCCCCCTCCACACACACACTCTTCCTGGAAGAAATAAAGCAATGTATTTTATGACTCTATTAAGGTCCTAAGATACAACTGCAGAATAAAAGGAATTAAGTGCCTCCTACTGTTAGATAAAGGTTACATGTGATTGTGGTGGAAAATGAGTCAAATCAAGCCATTTACTTCTCTGTCACTTCTGATACCCTGTTTTTGCTTCTAAAAGGTTCCCAGTGTCCTCTGGGGCCTGAAGGTCCTTCTTAGGATGGAAGGGTCAGAATGCTTGGTCACTGAAGGAGAATCTGGACAGGACTCACCAATGACAGACTCCCTTAGACAATGCTGGCACTCTCCCAGAAAATACGCAGATGACGTACATTTACTCCTGCCATATAGATAATTCCCCCATTTAGGGAAATGCTTGATCATAGGTAATGCAATCAAATTACCATACTGCAAGCAAATTAGTATACTACAATCGCGATTACTGAAGGTTTAGGATAGATGCAGAGAGAACCTGCTGGACTAGGAGGAAATTATAAAGCGGAGACCTATGTTTTGCTACTGTCAACATCTATGGAACCTCAACACCTCAAACTTCCTTATGCTAGAAATTAGTTTGGTGAAACTTTTCACACGTAACTTTAAATTCAATTTACTCTGTAGGTTTTTTTGTTTGTTTCTTTGTTTGATTTTTGCTAAGATCCCAAAAGTTGTAAAGTCAAAGGAAAAAATGGAAATGGTCTCCTATCAGGTGGTGGACTCTAGGGCTGGGAATAAAACTGCCAGTCACTGCAGCATATATGGAAGCTTAAAACTCCATCTGGGATTGGAGGCAGTGTGCTTCAGAAAGTACCAGCTGGTGACTTGGGGGACAACAGAACCATGAATATGTTCTCCATGTTTTTAGGGTGATTTCTTTTTTTCATTGAGAGAGACCCTTACTCTGTAGCCCAGGGTAGTCTGGACCCAACCTAATGACCCAGTCTAGCCTCAGACCCAAATTCTCCTAATCCTATCTCTGCCCCTTAAGTTCTTGCATTACAGGCATGCACCACCACTCGTAGCAAGAAGTTCCTTTTAAAGAAACTGTTTTTATAAATAGGCACAAGTGGTAAGAAGTGATTTTGTAATAGCATCTTTATGTAAGTTAAATATGCATATCCCGTTAAAGCCAAATATCCGAGCATCCCATCCTAACATCAGCGAGTATGACTCTGGCCCACATCCTCTCAAGTCCATGTATCTGAGTTGGTGTCATATTTCTCACTGTGTGGGGGAATGGTTAGAGTTAAATTTTCTGCACCCCGTGCCTCAGTGTCCCCTCTGTGTTCAACCCTCTTGCCAAGGCCTACAGCAGCACTTCCTTCTTCCCAGGCCAGCTTCCACAAGCAGTTTCAAAGGAGGACAAGGGCCTCACTCTCCAAGTAGCCACTCCCAACCAAACCAGGTTAAGAGCCTCTCTGTGTTGCCCCTGCCCCTCCCCCCACCAGCTGCAGCACTCTGGAGAACAGACCCTACAACCCACCTGGGCAGCACAGTAGAGCCGACCCTGTTGGTAGGGGCAGGCGAGCCAGCCTCAAAGGTGTGAGCGTGGGAGAGCTCTTCCCACTTCTTGTCCGTTATGAGGCAGCATGGGTAAGGGAGAGAAGGTCCCACCCCCTTACAGGTTACAGTGCTCAGGAAAGAGGCCCTGCTCTTGGCCTTAGCTACACAGTAGAGTTGACCCTGTTGACAGGGGTGTGGGTGAACCAGAGGGTGAGCTTGGAGGATCTGACTCCACCCCTTATCTGCCATACAGTGGTAGGGGCAAGGGAGAGACACCACCCCCATCCCTGCTCCTAGCTGCCTGTAGCAGTTGGGAGAGCTGGCGCTGCGGTCATTAGAGTGGGAGAGCTATCCATGGCCCTCAACAGCTTCAGACAAAAAGGATACACAGTGTGACTCACTATGCCACATTACAACTTGCATGATGAAATTTTCTTTCTTTTTTTTTTATTCTCGTAAATTCTATTTTACTGGGGGGAAGGGGAGGTTGCAAGAGCAGAGGGTAGATATGAAGGGATGGGGAGGTGAGTGGGATCAAGAGATGTGATGTGAAAGACACAAAGAAGAAAAAGAAGAAAAGAAGAGACTCTCTGAACTACTCAGGCCTCACACCCCCCTCCCAACACCTGCCTGCTTTTGCAGTTTACATATCCATATATTCCCCGAGCTATGCGCTCGCAGAGGCCCAGGAATGGCCTACAGTCCACCCTATAGATGGGCTACAGTTGAAATAACAAGGCACTGGTCATCCAGGCAAGCTTGAAAAAGGAATGAAGGATCCGAGCAGAAAGCCCTTGGGGCAATCCTGCTTGCTCAGGGGGATATTGCCATGGTTGCTGATGAATTGAGGGAGTTTGGCTGGTATTCATCCATTTCCTTCTTCCTCTTTGGTGCCCAACTAGGTGACAGTCTCTGGCCTTCCTTTATCATGAATGTCACTAGAATTTAGTGGGTGGACATAGGAACCGATTTCCAGCACTGGCCCATAAAATTCGCCCTGTAGCTTCTCCTCTCCCTAACCCTCCCCACCGTTTATGCCACAGCTTGGGGAAAGAGAGCAGTGTTGGGAAAGTGCTGGGCTGTTTAGACCCTCCCCAGCCCCTCTCCCATGCATACACCAGACACCTAGACTCCTATTAGAATTATGTTAAAGTTTGGGGATCATCTACTACCCAAATTTCACCAGTAACAAGAGAAGACTTGGACCATGGCTTGGCCAGGTGAAAGCCAGCAGCGTTTTTAATTAGCTCCTATGAAGCTCATTTAGTTAGCCTGTATGAAGCCCTGCTGTGGACGTCAAGAGTCTCAAAATGAGAAATGTGGGAGTGGTTGAGGTGACCAGAGATGCATATAATAAGAAGGCCCCCACTCTCCAAGTGCCATACGTACCATCTCCAATTTGCTGGGACAAGCACTTACCTTGGTTCCTATGGGGCCAGGTAACCCAGGTGGTCCACGAAGTCCCTGTTGAAATGAACAACAGGGACCCATGAGAGCTACAAAGGGGACTGTCACTGCAAGGTGAGGACACTCAGTCATAGGGCCTGGGTGTGATCCCTGACTCTGCTGCTTCCTGCCCCTATGTGGACAAAAACAAGCCTCTCTATCCCTTAGTGTGGTTTTTCTCTTCCCATCTCCATGCTAAGGGCTCCCAAAAGCCAGGCTCACCTGACCCCATGACCCAAGGCTTAGTCTCCTTCTTCTTTATCACACTACAGAGACCTGGGGTAGCCTACGGGAGGGGCTTCCATTTCCAGCTAATGAGCTTGGTCTAATATGGCACTCGTGAGCACACTTGAAATCCAGGTCTATTTTTGGCCAGAGGAGTCCAGCATGAACCTAGAAACCCTTCTTTGTGTGTGTGTGTGTGTGTGTGTGTGTGTGTGTGTGTGTGTGTGCTATGACCGCTGGGTAATTTGAAACTCATTTGAAACTCATTTGCATGACTGGCTCCCTCTGGATCCAGAGCAAGCAACCAGAGCTCCATGTGCTCCTGGCTGCTGCCACACAGGCCCATCTGTGGTTTCACTTCCAAGGCTCCAGCTTCCTGTGGTCAACCACAGGCTGAAAGGATTAAGTCAAGGATTTCAGCAATAATTCACAAGTTAGTAAAACCTGGCATGGAAGTACTGCGTTATGCGTGCTTTACTTGATTATTATTAAGCATGCCCATTGACAGGACTGCGTCCCTGGGTCAGGGGACATCCCGAGCCTTACAGCTCCCCTTCCCACCCAGGTCCACTTCATCAGCTATGGCTACTCACTTTCTAAAATGAGTCTTTGCTTGACTCTTTCCCTGCTCCCCCAACTCCCCAACTAGCCTGGCTTCCCAAAGCTCAGAGCATGTCAGCCTGCCACTTACCGGCTCCCCGTCCTTCCCTTTTCCAGGTGACCCAGGAAGGCCAGGAGCACCGGGATCACCCCGTGGACCAGCTGGCCCCGGGCTGCCTTCCTCCCCTGCTGCTCCCTGGGGAGAAAAGAGAACTTGATTGGCATCAGCAGAGCACAGACCTCAGCTTAGCAATGGTCCTGAGTCTGCATGGAGGCTTCGGAGTTGCCTGGAGAACTCTAAAAGACATGTCCCTCTGGGGCATCAGAAGACAGGCTGCTCAATAGGCTCTCAAAAGTTGAACTCTACCCTCCTCCCCCGCCACCAACCCCGCCCACATTTACATGCTAAAGTCCTTTACTGGGCAGAGCCTCCACCAAGTTTCATGTAGCCTGTGCCTATCCCTTCTCTGATGAACAAGTTCAGGAAAACCAGCCAAGGCTGCAAGCAGGTGATGGAGGGGGTCTCTTCAAGCCTAGAGAGCAGGATCATCTTTATCAGATCCCCAGGCCAGTCACAGAACGTGCTAAAGAGTAGACTGCAATTTCAGGAATTTTGCCGTTTTGCCTCAGTCTGGACCCTTCCAGCCCCAGGCCTGACTCAACCTTCATGTTGTTTCTGATCAAGAAGTGTTTGGCTCCCCCTAGAGGTCAAATGGGTCAACAGCACACAGGAAATACAATTGGGATTTATCCATTTTTAAGTTAAGGGGCAACTTAAGGTAGTATTATCTTTTTTTTTTTTTAAAGCACCAGCAAGGTATTATGGTATACATTTATAATTCCAGCACTTGGTAATTAGAGGCAGGGAGAATTACTGCAAGTTGTACACCACCCTGATTGACACAAAAAGTTCCAGGTATCCGTGGACTACATAAGGAGACCCTGTTTCCAAAATCTAACACACACACACACACACACACACACACAAAATTGTACCCGCACCACCAGGGCTTATTATTAAGGTTGTGATCAACAGACCACAAGTCAAAGATATTTTCTACAGTTCGCTCTTTCCTCGAGAATATTTTTTCTTCCTAAAATTTTAATTTTAAAACCAAATCTTTTGCTAAAATAAAAAAATACACTCACTCTTGTTAAAGTTTCAGCAAAAACAAAAAACAAAAAAAAGATAGTAAAAAAAAAAACAATCATGTCTTTAACAGTTTCCAGGAGAAACATCTAGAAGGGATCAATTTGATGAACTTGGAGAAGCTCTCTCCTTTAATCCTGGCACTCGGGAGTCTGAGGCAAGGGGATCACCATGGGTTAGAGGCTAGCCCGAGCTGTAGAGTGAGTTCAAGCCTAGCACGAGCCACAGGGTGAGACCCTATCTAAAATACAAGCCATATTTGGGCGACTGTGTAGACGTCTGTAGATGGGACATCTGGAGGAAGGACACCTTATGTGCAAAGGGAACAAGACACACCACCATGTTCTTGTCACAAGTCCTCTCTCAAGGCCATGCCCCTAGCCCCAGTCCTTGGAGTGAAGCCCATAAGCTTGGACCCCAAGTTTCTACTATCCTCCTCATTTTACAGCAGAGCAAATTCAAACACAACGCAATGAGGATGCCATTTTCTAGTGATGGTTTCTCAGCCTTGGTCCTGCTGACACCGAGGATGCCTGAATCGTGCATGTTGAGAGAGTTGAGGACAGATAGCATCCTTCACTGTGCTCTGTGGTAGTTAAGACAGAATCCTGTTCTGTATATACTATGCTGACCGCACCCCTCCCCGTAGTGGGAGGACAACCAAAAGTCCGGAGGAGGTGAGACTGTCCCTACTGATAATCACTGTTGTCACCCTCGTTTAGAGTCACACAACCGGGACACTGAACCAGCCTTTAGTGGGTCTAGAACTCTCTATCTCCCTTGGGCACTGATGAGCATCGCTAAGACATGAGCACCTTCCCGAAGCCCATGGTCATGTCAGAGCAATGAGCAGCAGGACAGCAGAGGGTGTCTTGCTCCTCCCGGACCTGGAGGCAATTTCCGATGATAGCAAGCAGGATCTTGTTTCCTTCTCTCTAAGACACAAAATGCTTTCCCAGGCTTGAGAGGGTTCCCTGGCAACCATGGTGCTCAGTGAATGTGGGATGTACAGTGAGATCCAGTTCGGCTGCTCACCAGCTATGAGATAAAGGACATACAATGTCCCTCGGAGTTCTGTTGGCATCTGCAAGGGGGACACTACTCTGACCCCAGGACGAGCTGTGACAGTGAGAAGGGTGAAATGTCCCATCCCCCTGTCTCTCTCACACAGTCCCTCCTGTGCCTGGGCCCCAGGACAGCCCTGAGCAACGTGAGCACCTTGACTGCTGCCCAAGTGAAGCCTTCAACAACAACGCCTTTCTGCAGTCTGTATGGCTCTTACCTTCTCCCCACGCGCCCCGTCTTTCCCAGGGGTGCCTCTGAGGCCAGGGGGACCCTGGAAAAAGGAAGGTGTTCACACGGTCAGTGTTTAAAGGACAGTAGCCCTTGGGGTATGTCACCAGGCCCCCTTTCACTTCTGCTAATGATTCCCATCCTGATTTAAACTCACTAATGCCCATCTCCTTGCCTAAGTCTGGCTGTAGAGCTTGTACATCAAAACTTTGAGAATAGATATGGTCTGCCCAGTGCTTGCCCATTAAACCCTTAGTCTTTGAGTAGGCAGATCAGGTGAGGACAGACCAAACCAAAAAAAAAGAACCTGATTTTGTGTCAGAGACCAACCCTTCCAGTGTCGGTGGGTTCTCCCCCAGCACCTTGCAGATAAACATTCTATGAACACACCAGTGGGGACATATGGCAATGAGGAAACAGTTAGCCAGTCACCGAGACACTGGAGCTCAGTCCTCCTGAGGACTCTGGAACCCGCCCAGGACACCCTGCAGGGCTACCTCCCCTTGGGGCGAAGCATGAGATCACTGGAGCTAGGGAGATGGGTCAGGGGTGAAGAGGACTGGCTTCTTTTCCAGCGGACTTGGGTTCAATTCCCAGCACCTACACAGTAGTTTACAGCTCCGTATTCCATTTTGGGGGGCTATCTGAAGCCCCTTTCTGACCTCCACAGGCACCAGCACACAGTGGTACACAGTGTGTTGAAGTCAAACGGCCACACATACACAAAATATCATATATACATACATACACAAAATATCATATATACATATATGTATATGTACACATATATTTAAAGAGTTGGGCTGTTTCTTCTCCCATCACCCCGGAGCTACTTCAGGAGACAATCCTATCCCTTTCCTGTGGATGACTGGGTACAGTGCTCCCCAAAAGCCAGGAAAGTATTGACTATGTATGTACGGTGGGAAAGCAAAGACTACAGAAAAGAGCCACTCCAACCACTTAGCCCATGCCACATCTCCTGCCTCCGTTTCCTCTAGCATAAAGCAGGTCAGGGATTGTGTCCCCCTAAGAGGCTTGCTGTGTGAATGAAACAGACTAACATGTTGTGCACTAAGATTCTAAGTGTCATGCATCAGTCCTCTGAGTCACAGCTACCTGGGAAGGTTTAGGGAACAAGCCTGGACTAATCTAATGCAAGAGGATAGATTCCCTGTGGCGTGTGACCAGATGCCACTGTATAATTTACTGAAAATCATTAAAGTCTAAATCAATGCTTGCATTGAATCATAATACTAGCCCATTAAGAGGCATCTTGGATCGCCATCTGGGAGAGGGAGGGGAGGAATTTCAGCAGCTGATCTGAGACCTGAAAGATGACGCATCTAATCCTGTCTAACCTGGTCTAACCCTGCCTTGTTTCTTCAGATGAAAGAGATTAGGGATGATTGACCGAGGTCTTAATGCCAGCTGTTGAGAGAGCTGGGTGAGAATCCAGGTATCTAACAGCCATCAGGGACCTCTGACTTCTTTGGGTTCACGGATTTCTTTGAAGGCAAACGGTGATGTTGATTCCAGCATCAGTGAAGTGTACAGCCTCTCGGCCCTCACCAAATCCATCTATCACCTAGGGAGCTGAAGTGCTACCTAGAAACTTGGGTTGGTAATGTTCTGGGTAGCCCTCGTTAGTACACTGATGTACCCTCCTGTGAGACCGTGCTACCCACACCTCTATGTGAATGGGAAGGACGATAAGAAAGTGAACCATGACAGGCCCTGCAGGGTCATGACTCACTACAACACCCTTCCTCTCTTTGCCATACTCACCAAACTTCCTGGGGGACCACTGACACCAGGGGGTCCTGCAGGTCCTGGAGCACCCTAATCAGAAATGGAACAATTGAGAAAAGCCAAATGTATTGGCTACTAATAACCGACCCCGGCCACTATCCATAAATTTCTCATACAACTCAGTTCCCCCTCAGCTGCGGGAACAACCTCCAGACTATCACAGAGGTTAAAACTGTCCTTCATTGAGACTACAGTATCCCCACTGGTGAGAGTCAAGTGAATGGGCTTGGAGGTAGAGTGAACCAGAGACAGGAAGACTCTCACGGTTCCTCAAACCAGGTGATGGCACGGGGCAGGCAGTATAGATGCCAGGGGTGGGCAGAGAAGAAAGCCACCCAGCGTGCCTAAGAAGTTTAGGTGACCACCAGCCTTGACCCTATGCATAGGGAGCTGTTCTGAGGTGAGTTATGAAGAAGAGGCCCCTGGCACACTGAGGTGTTGAAGGACACTGGACAAACCCTGCAGGACAAACAGGATCGGTGACAGGCTGAGCAGTGGCTCGCCATGAGTTGGACAGAAAGGGACTTTGGGGGTGGGGGGTGGAGAGGGCTTGTGATGGGCCACTGGGTCACAGGTGATCACAGGTCTGTGTGAGCCTGAGAAGGCTGAAGAATACAACACCATGCTGAAGATGCTGGCACCATCCACAGAGCAAAAGCATCTGAGGAGGGAGTGGACGAGTGAGTGTGAGTGCGTGTGTGAGCCCATGTGCACACTGCACGTGTGTGCTGGACTGGATGATATCAGGGTGACTGTTTCCTGAAGTGGACTTTGACCTGGGTCGCGACTCTGAGAGGGGGTGTGGCTGAGGTCATGTCGGAGGGTCAGTGTCGTAGAATGGGAACTAAGGCATACTCAAAGGACTCGAGATTGCTTAGGGTCTCCAGTGTTGTCCACTATCATAGGCCATGTGTGTCAATCAGAACTCACAGGGCACATTCCTAGCCTCCTTACCCAAACCCACTCTACCTATCTGAGCACAAGGCAGGCTGGCCTTGCTGCAAGAAAAACCCATCTCTCTCTTTCTGTGTCATCCACACTAGCCACTATTCATGACTGGCCCCACCTCCTCTAAGCCACAGTCACAGAATACCAGATCATATAATGATGTTCTGGCCAGGACATTTGGTCTGTGGTCACCAGACCAGACTGGACACTAGATGCTTTGTTTGGCTAACTGGTCAGGTCAGTCTGGCTCTGCCATCATCTAGTATTATGGTGACATCTAAGCTCTGGGGCTTTGGCTACACAGCACAGCTCCATGCAGTCCTAGTGAAGAGTGCCTGCCTCTCTGAGACTCAGCACATCTAATCTGTGGATGTGGTTGGGAAAGCTAGGAGCAGTAACCTCAGAGTTCAGTGGGTGCCTACAGAGAAGTGTCTATCTGTACAATGCCTTGACTGCTGCTTTGTGTTTGAGGGTCTCTCTCTCTCTCTCTCTCTCTCTCTGTGTGTGTGTGTGTGTGTGTGTGTGTGTGTGTGTGTGTGTGTGTGAGAGAGAGAGAGAGAGAGAGAGAGAGAGAGAGAAAGGCATTGAAGAAACAGAGTGAGATAGAGGTACAGAGACACACATAAAAAGAAAAAGAAATAGAGAGACAGAGAGATAATGTGTGTAACTTGGACTTTAGCTTTAGAGTGTATCTATGTGGCACAATTCTCAGAATGACAAACATCTGGGAGTGGTCCTCTTTGTGTACTGAAGGTCCTTTGAGTGTCCTCTATGTGCACTGAAGAATTTTTTCACTCGTGGGCATGTAGGTACAGCACGGGCTTGCACTGGGACTGTGCCTTTGTACCATCCATGTATGTATAGGAGGGAATCTGTCTCAGGGTTGGACATGGGACAATGTCCAAGCCTGATAAGAACACTGTGTGTAGACCAGACCAGAACAGCTCCCATTTGGCTTCAGGTTCAAATGCCCTCCTCCCATGTCTGGACTGCCCCACCAGTGTGGGATTTTCTTCCTTCGTCACATCCGAGTCGGTCCAGAACAGTGAGCCAGAGAAAAGACGCTCATCTGGGGCCCCTTCTTAAGTCCCCAGGAGTAAGGCAAGACAGAAGGACTCACAGGGCTTCCAGCTGCTCCAGGTGCCCCATGTGCACCATCATGGCCCTTGGCTCCCTGCGCAGGGGAGATAAAAGAAGGTGGATCAGAGGCCGCATCGCAGGTAGTGCTAGCCTGCTGCTCAAAAGTGACTCATCAGAACAAAGAACAGAAAACGGGTTCTATCAAGTGCGGCAAAGTCACCATTCGCTGGCCCAGCTCATCTCCAACGCTGCCCCTAGAGACATCTATTTACCACCAGTGACCCATTATGTAAATGAAGTACACAGAGTTAGACAGCCCTGACCTCGGGAGTTCAAAACCATATAGGGTCCCTTTTCCCCTCCCCCAAATAACTGAACAATTGTCAGGAAATAGCCTCTCAGCCCAAACCATACCAAAAAAAAAAAAAAGAAAGTTGTTAATATGTACTAGGCATTTTCTAAACCCACCTGCCTGTCAATGGCTGGGGGGGACAAGCCATTTCCCTGCATCTGAAAAATACACTGGACACTGAGAGGAATCTTGCTTCCGGGCAACCTCTCTTAGGAATACTGAGTCTAAGGGAGCTTCCCTCAGCCACAGCAGCCCTTTAGTAGAAGGACAGGGACAACCAGCATCCCAGAGCCTGGTCCAGGTTGTAGGTTTGGGGAACAACTCTGTAAGGTGTTGAGACCCTTAATCCTGGGGATTAGCACAAACATGTCTCCAAAATACCCACCCTCATAAGAATTCCCAAAACGTCTAGTAAGAGGGCTGGTGGGTAAGGCAGGAAGGGACACATGACCAAGGGCAGCATGGCCCAGGAACTAACAGATGGAGAAAGGACTCTCTTACCGGAGGTCCAGCAGGTCCCCGAGGGCCCAGTTCTCCGGGTCGGCCCTGTGGTCCCTGCAATAAGAGAAAACTGTGCTCGTGAACTAGCTCAGTACCCTTGTCCTGGGCAGATGGGGCTTTGTGGGGAGCCATGCAATGGTTGTCATTTGAGGTCTAAAAAAGCCAGAATATCAAAGTCCCGAGGACTAAAACAGGATATACTCAGTTTACTAATTCCTGCAGGGTGTAGAATGGCCCATGGGGTGCAGACCTAGAGCCAGCCAGGCCTGAATTTCTGGTCTTCAGGTAACTTGGGGAATGGTAAGCAGTATCTGGGGGTGTAGCTACTCACCGTGGTGCCAGGGTTACCAGGGTCACCCTTTTCTCCTTTTGGCCCTTGCTCTCCCTGTTGGTTAGAAGCACATGGTACAGGTGACTTGATTATGACCTCCCCCTCAGTGCTTCCAGCACACTGGCTCCACCCTGCAGCATCAACACAAGAACTCCCTCCATGGTGACCACATCCAAAGCTCTTCCTGTTGGTTGGGTCTTTGACCGGGAGCCTCTCTCTTTCCCATTGTTCAGAGATCCTGACTCTCTGCTCAGTTCTAAGAACAAGAGTCTCTTCTTCGGGGCAACAGAGCCCCAATCTGTGCCCTGGGATGAAAGCTAGTTTATAGTTGCTCCGTAGAGACAATTTCTAGACTATTCCACTGGAAGAGCAAGTAAGGAGAACAGGGCTGAGTGTGCTGGCTGTCTCCCACTTTTGAGTCTCAGTAGGTGTCCTTCCTTTAGAATGTGTACTTTTAATGAAGTTAGTAGCCACTCTTTGGCTCAAAGTAAGGAAATGACATCTAAAGAAAAATATTTCTTCTGCATTTTGAGGCAAAGGTGTCCTCACTTTTTCTGTCTGTCAAGAACTGAACCTGCCCAGCATATCTCTCTCCAAGAAAGAGATTGGCTTTGAAAGACCTCGCTCTGAATTGTACCCATGGATGGTTCTTCTGTGTCAGAGGGTCAGACCATCAAGTGTAGAGTTGAAACCTTAGCAGACTCCGGGGAAGAGACACCTGACTCTAAAGATGCTTAATAAAAGGATGTGGCCAGTTTGGGGGAAATGGGAAGGTTCGGAATCAGGTATTCAATTAATAGATGGTAGAGGTGTGCAGGAGAGGAGGTGGTGAGACGGGTGCCCTGCCTGTGTATGGGAGGAGATTAGCCTTCAAACACATCACAAAAGGCACCTGCTATGGCTGACAGACATCTGACAACTCCTGAAATCCAGGCAGCATGGAGATGCCCCCACCCCCGCACTTCTTTCCTGTCTCATGTTCAAGCTTAATGTCCTTTCTCATCCTTCCATGACTTCACCATCGGACTCAGTGTCTCCCTGCCACGTGTCTTTCTATTATATGCAAGATCTGTGTCTTTGAAGTCGCATCGACTTATTGGAGAAATGGAGACAGCATTGGTGGACCACGGGTCTTCCCACTTAGCTGTCGTGTGTTGTGAAACACAGTTCGTATCACAATGAGAGAAGATCCACAAAAAGAGGAGAGGAACCAGGCATGGTGGCCTTTCATCCAAGCACTCAGGAGGCAAAGGCAGGAAGATCTCAGCACTTAAAGCCACCCTGTTCTACACAATGAGTTACAGATTAATCAAGGTTACAGGGTGAGACCCTGTCTTGAAACGAGGAGGGGTGGGCAGCTGTTCCTGCTGCTGCTAGTGGTGGTGCCAAATATAACATTTCCTGGTCTCCATGCTGCTAGCAGCATAAAGAGATTCTGAAAATACTTTTACAGAAATCTTCATAGAAGGAGGAGAAAAAGAGCCTTCAGTCTGCAGGCTATGGAGCTGATTTTCATCCTTCTGTTAAATGTCTCAGTGTCTGCAGGAAGACACTGAAACTCTACCCTGCAAGCAGTCTGAATGGAATATTCTGGAAATTATCTCTATGGAGTAACCAACTTCAGGGGACTAAGGGTTTGAAGTATTCCCATCGCTGGTCTCTTCATGGCCAACATTGGCATAGAATATTCTGGCAGCTCCGTTATTTCTAGCCTCAAAGCTACTGGCAGTTCTGGCCACAGCAAAAAAGGACTCTAGACAAAGAGAGTATGGTCTATGCTCTTGACCACCGAATTATGTCCCGAGAAGGTCTGCCTGCCATCAGAACCAGTTTCTTGTAGTAATTTATCCCTATTCTTGCCGGGAAGTTCTAGAAATCCTGATGCTGCCTAACCAGCATGAAGGACTGAGAATCAAATCCACAGAACTGCCAAGGCCACCCCTCGCCCATGCCCCGCAGCATCACCAGATGAGCTGGGGCAACAGGCTGCATCCAGGGCCCATGGCTACTTACTGGCATCCTAGGGTGTGGTGTGAACACCGATGGCTGGAAAGGAAACCACACACGTTAGAATGCTCAGAACCAAAGGAGTCTTCCATTTCATTTGTCAAAACCTTGCTGCCTCTCAGAGATTTATCAAGTCAAAGAGCACAGCCTTGAAGTGCCTTTTTTATATTTGTCTTTTCTGGGTGGGAGGGGGAGAAGAGTTGTCAGTATTTTTTTATATAGTTCTCGAAAACTGTATACATGTATGCCATGTACCTTGATCAACCTTGATCATATCCGTTTCCCACTCCCCCCTCCCAGTTCCATGTCCTCTTAATTGAACGGCCCACTGAGTATCACTAGTGCTACCCATCGATACGTGGTGTGGAGTTGTCCACTGGGGCATAGACAGCCTACTAGTGGCTACCTTCACCAAAGAAAAGTTATCTTTTTTGGGTTTATATACTTGAGGCAGAATCTCACATAGTCTAAGGTGGCATCAAACTTTCTAAATAGCCAAGAATGACCTTGGACTCCTGAGCCTCCCGTGTTTACCCACCAGGTAGTAGGATTCTATGTGTGTCCAGCTTTGCCCGTGTCTTTTATTTTCATTGAATTTGCCCAACAGAGCCAGCTTTGTTTAAATGACCTGCATGTGTGATCATACATTAATGAGGGGTGTGATTTAAAAGCCCTATGGTCCCAACCCTTCTATGACTCTGGATATGATCTTTGAGCATCTCTGCCCTCACCAGTAAGAGGGGGATAAACACCCCCTGAAAGCCAAAATGGAACACTCCACGCAGACAACTAGAAGGCACCAAGGACACTGAATCCAGGTCACTGCATCCTTTTCCAGTATTAAAACCTGAGCTGTGCTAGCCAGGGACAGGGTAAAGAGGAGACTAGTGAGGAGGCCCAGTCTCTGGCTCGTGGAGAGGCCAGTGGAGACTGTCATGACTTCAGTGACTCCCCAGCTTCACCACCATCCAGACAACACTGAGTCCATGCACTGTCTACCCTCAATGCTTTCACAGATACGATTCCTTGGGCCTGAAACACTGTTCCTCTTTTAACTTGGGCCCAGTCTTCAGGACTCCTCTGATTGTCCCCATAAATGCCCCTTTCTCCTCTAGTACTCCAATATAATTCATATAATTAATTATATAAGTAATATAATTAAGAGGCCGTTGGGTCCTCTTAATATGTCCACCAACTGTACTGGATGTTCTCAGGTAGCACTCTTTTGCAACTGTGATTAGAGTGCATTCCCACCATTGGCGCTTCTGTCTGTCCCACTCATCTACCTGTCTGACTCGGTGACATGCTGTTTGTATGACTATAGCTCTGTAATATAGCAGGAGATTGGAACGGTGATCCCTCCAGCATTCTTCATTTTTGCTCAGGGTCTCTTCGGCTGTCTGGGGCCTTCTGGGTGTCCATCTGAATTTTAGGATTCCTATTCTATTTCTGTGAAGACAGTCATGGTAATTTTTTAAATGGGATTGCACTGAATCTGCTAATTGGTAGATGATCCAACCATATTAATTCTATGAGTTCATGAGCAGAGGAGATGTTTTGTGTTCTAGTGTCTTCCTCCGTCTCTTTCTTCAAATGTTTAAAGTTTTCACTGTAGAAGTTCATCATCACCATGGTCAGGTTTATTCCTGGGTATCATTTCAGACCACTGTGAGTGGAGCATGGCTGTGACCTCTCTCTTAGCATGTTTGATACCAATAAATGGAAAAGCTACTGGTTTTTCTAACTTGATTTTGTATTCTGCCGCTTTACTGAGAGTGTCAATCATTTCTAGAAGCTTCTGGAGGAAGCTTTAGCATGTTTTATGTAAAATACATCATCAACAAATAGGGATAACATGACTGCTTTTCTTATTTATACACCTCAATTTCCTTCCTCTAGGAGCTTGTAAGTGCTCTGTGAGGCCTGAGACGTGCCAGGGGTTGGCCCAGAGCCAAACCCCAAGGGACTTATTAAGTAAGCAAAGAAACACAAAGATCCACCACAAAAGGTAAAACATAGCTTCCACTCTTGGCCTTCAAGTCTCTAGATCCAGACTCCTCCCAGTTAAACCACTGTTGTGTTTCACACGTTAGAGCCCACGTGGAAATACATCATTAATTGCAAGAAGTATATGGCTAGTAAATCTAAGTACATGATTGGTAGCGGCTCCCATGCACCAAGGGATAATTTCACCGGCCATTGGCACGTGGAGATATGCCTCTGCCATGTTTTTAAGGAAACTGAAGGACCGAGGCATGAGCTTCCGGAAAGCATCTGAGCTAGAAGGCAATGGAGGGCCAGAAACTGACATTTGTGTAGAGGATGGAAGCCTTTGTTGTCAATCCTTCAGCAACCAATGATTCACAAACTGATCTTTCCTGCTTAGCTTGTTCTATTTAGTGTGTTCATCCATAAAATCGCAAGACGGCCGAGTGTGGGTATGTGTGCGCATGAGTAATATGTGTGCGTTTATATGTCTGCGGGGCTGTGTAAGTGTGCGTATGTCAGGATATGCGTGCCTATGCGTCTGTGAGTGATTATGTGTGTACTGTATAGAATTGGATTTTGTGATATGGGAAGTCCAGGACTTACTATGTTACAACCATGGAGGTTATTCTGTCATCATCATAAGCAACACGACGATGCACACACAGTTTTTAGATAAATGTAGCCACTGTGGCAGGAGAGAGTATATTCTAGAAAGACACTGAGTGAACCCCTCAAGGAATTTTGTTTTCCCCAGGAAACTGGCACGGGTAGAAGGAAAAGACTAAAATCCGGCTTCAGCCAGAGGGGAATTTATCTCCAGTTCTGTCAGGACTGGCAAACACAGTCACATGCAATGTCTCTGTCAACTGCCCAAACAGAACCACAAGAAGCAGAGGAAATATTGAAATCAAAATAATTCCAAAACTAGGCCCATTGCAGAACTCTTGGGAATAAGGTAACTGATAATAAATTGGCCATGTTATATTTATTATTATAAAATAAAGATGCCAGACAAAAGCTGCATCTATGCTAAGTACGTAGTTCTGACTACTCCTTTTGGATCAGGGAAAAGGGCAATGCTGTCAATACAGAATCATACTATCTCGGGATCTCTCCTCCCTTCACAGCCTCTCACGTTCACCATTGCTCCTGATCTAACACTCCACTCACTCTCAGGTAAAAATCTATTGGAATATATTAACAGGCCACCAACTGCAAAGCTAAGGGTGTTATTAGATAGCCTGTCTCCAGACCCTGAGAACGCGGTGGGAGAGGAGTCCTAGGCTTGGCTTATGAAACTGTGGTTCCACCCTGAGCAAATGACTTCTTGGCTCCGGATCTCAGTTTCCCTGCTGGCAGGTGGATGTGGACTCTCAAGAATATGATATATTCTGATAAACAGTAACTGTGCTTCTGCTGAAAAAAGTGAATAAATAAGGAAGCGCTAGGAGTAGGCCGAGTTAATGGTGAACTAATGATGGCATATTAATAATTACCGGTGTGTGTGTGTGTGTGTGTGTGTGTGTGTGTGTGTGGTGTGTGCTCGTACACACATGCACGAGTATGGGCGTAGAGGGAATCCCCCACTGCCTTCGGCCTTGAGAATACAGAGAAGGGTAACTTACACTTCCAGGTAAGCCAGGGGGGCCTGCAGGACCAGCCTCACCCTAGAAGAAATGAAGGAAGATAATAAAACGCGATCTTAATTCTGTCAATTCTGCTTATGCCATGATGTCTATAATAGCATGCCTTCCCCTCCAGAAAACAGAATTGCTCTCCCTACACAGACTTTAGTAGATTATAGTTAGGTGGGGTAGGGCTTGGGGGACAGACAGACAGATACATACATACACTCTACTCATAAACTATTTCAGACGTGTTTTAAAGCATCTAGACTGACCTGTATATCTACAGGATATTGAAGCTCCATATGCCCTGTCAGCATTTTGAATAATAATGAGGGTAATGAATTTGCTTCTACTGCTGCCAGCAATGCCAGTGTTTGACCCGTTACCGCAAATGCTCCCGCACATGTACTTTAGCTCAAGGGCCACGCTGAAGTCTCGTCCCCTTAGAGACACCCCCAGAGCTGTACCACCCTCTCAGAAGAGGCAGACTGCTCTCATATGCCTACATATATTAGGATTTTTATTGTTCATAGCATAAGTTTGGGAGCCAACTCCGCTGAGCTTGGAACCTAAATCTACCATATCCATAAGCACTAAAAAGATAGGGTTCCTTTTGCTTGTTTCTTCTGTTACAAAGAACATTCTAAATTATGTATCTCATGTTTGTGAACTTGATTTATCTCTGAAAATAGGTCCATAAGGTATATTTTTAGCTTTTCATGTATACAAAATGATAGGTTTCATGATGACACTGTATAAATATACGTGATGTACTCTGATCCTGCACCATCTACCCTCCTGATGATGCCCTTCCTCATCCAAATTACACACTTTAATGGAACATATACATTCACATCATCATATATGTGTCATATACATAGACATTTTATAAAATCTAGATACCACAGATGAGAGGTAGCATGTGGTGTTTGTCTTTATGTCTGATTTATTATTGCTAACGTGATTTCCTCCCCATTTCAAAAATAAAGACATTGAGACACAGAAGCCTCAGTCCCGTTGCACAAGCAAAGGCGAGCAGCCAATCAAGCACCCAGTTTCACACTCAGAACCAGCTTTTCACTTGGACAGATAGTGCAGAAGTTCCAGAAGCACTGCCACGAGAATCACAGGGTGACTCTGTCTCCTTCCTGACAGGACAAGCCTGTGTTCTAGCGCTCTCGAGTTGATCATGTCCCCTGTCATCCTGCTATTAACAAAGTCAAGAGATCTAGACCCAGCGCCTCCTAGTGGAGGGGAGATGTGTGGAAAAACACACAAACAGGTGCAAAGGGAAGATGTGTCTAAAGCAGAGGACTCAGGATGCCTTGGCAACAAGTCTCCTTGCCCATCCCAGAGCTGTACAGGAAGAACGGTTGCCAGCAGGGCGTGTTGCAGGAGGGAGACCTGAGTGAGAGGCTTGACTTCAGAAAAGCCATGGGTGTGAGATCAGTTTGACATAGATAGGTCTGGATTCCAATCCCGTGTCTCTGTGTCTTCAGCTCTCAGTTGCCCTTGACAAGCAAGAATTACTATTCCCCGATTCCAAGGTTCGAACTGCAGCACAAAAGGGCTGGGGTGGGAATGTATCAGTGGAAGGCAAGGCTGAGGCATGGACTTGCATAGCCCAGTCAGAAGGGGGCAGTGTTGATTTAGCATTTTATTTTAGATTTAATATTACCCAAATCTCTAGGGGAACCTAAGATGACCCAGATTCTTTAGACCTCTACAGGCAATTCAGCCAAAACAGTTACAGCGTTATGGTCTCCCCGAGCCTCTGGATTCAGGAAAGGAGTGTCTCTAAGAGAAATTGCATTTCTGAGAATCCAAGTTTGAACAGAAGTTCCTGGAAAGGAGCAGCATCCTACTCTGGTCCTGGGTGGAGAAATGACATTCTAAACTGCCCCGAAGATCAAAATATAACTATCTAGTCAGAAACTTTCTGGCGGGGGGGAAGGATCTCAGTGTGGATAGATCCCTAAGACAGTGTAACAGTGCTTCCGGGTGTCAGGATTACTCAGAAACATGCATAGCAGCAATACAAATACATCCTGTAAAACATCTCTCTCTCTCTCTCTCTCTCTCTCTCTCTCTCTCTCTCTCTCTCTCTCTCTCTCTCTCTCTCCCCCCCCCCCCAGAAAAATCAGTGATGAGGACGAAAACAGGCAGCCCCTACCTTTTCACCTTGGGCACCTTTCAGCCCAGGAAGGCCCAGTTCACCTTTTTCTCCCTGAAGTAAAAAATACAATTCAAAAGCATTAGAACCCAGCACAATATTAACCACTGCCTCTCTGGATAAGGGCGCTCTGACCTCGAGCAAGGGGAACTGCATCACACCTGTTCCCCACCCCTCATCACTGTCTTTGCCTCATCTGCAGGACGGCCACCGTGAAGCCTAACTCCAAGCAGGCTGACTCCTGACTTTGGTACCTCCACCCCTCCTTTCCTTCGAGGATGCCCTAATCTTCCCAGAGGTGTCTCCCGGCCACTGTCCTTCCATCTTTGCTTCAGGACTCGAGACTCTGATCTTCTTGTATTTCTCTCCCTTCAATGCCGAGAGTAGTTCTATTCTCCCAGTCAAAATCACCACCTCATCCCAAAGGTCTTAGACTCCAGGAGAGGCTCTTTCCTTGAGCACAAGCACAATAGCCCTGGTGAGAAATGGCAGTCACACTTGCCTGGTCTCCTTTCTCTCCACGCAGTCCCGGGAGGCCTGGAGCACCGGGAAGGCCAACTTCCCCCTATGAGAACAAAACCAGTAGATACCAGTGGGAGGGTGGCCCTGTGAAAGAGGTCCTGGGTCGCATGCTTTGCATCCCCTCATAGAGTTCATGCTTAGTGACGTGAAAGGAGAGCTATGCACAAGGGAAAATTCTGGAAATATGTTTTAGGGTACCAAGCTCCTTCTTGTGTGGGCCATTGCCTCTCTCAGGAGCTGTCACCCTACCTCTCTGGGTATTTGACTTCTCCATCTTTTCAGGACTCAGTCCCAATGTCAGCCCTTCCTTCACTATCTTTTCTGACATCCCCAGCCCTCTCTTCAGGATGGCATGTCTCCGTCACTACACTGTTCAACTGTTCTTTATATCATCTAGATTCTCTCGGTTCCTAGTTGGGCTCTAATGCTCAACCCAGCTACTAATGCATAGGACATACTGAAACCTATTAAGCAAACAAACGAAGGCATGAAATAAATGCAATGAACTTTCAAAAGACAGTATCCCTCTTGATACCTGAAAATGTTTACCTAAGATGTAATGTATGGTGCTGATTCATTAATTACAAGAATGAACTGAGTAAATAAAAATATGAGCAAACTAACCTTCTCGCCAGGATGACCTGCAAGGCCCTGCTCCCCAACTTCACCCTGTAGACAGAATAACAAAACTCCATCATCATCGATGCACACCTTCAAACATGGCGGTCATTCCCCAGCTGGGCCCACACGACCACAGTAACTGCAAGCCACGGGTCCTGGCTCTCTCAAAAGGAACATTAAGTCCCAGCGCCCCTGAGGCATGAAGCCAAAGTGCTCATTATTTTTACAGATAGGACTTCCATGCTCCCTCATGCTGCTTTTTGCTTTCCCAAAAAGGAACAACTCTTGGCCTGTCCAGAGTTCATGCGCTCTGTGTTTGCTCATCGTGAACCTAAGTATTTGCAATTCCAATCAACAAGGAGCTTATACCTAGAACTCTTGGATCCATGGTAACTCCAGGTCTCAGGGACACATCAGGGAGACTGAGAGCCAACTCTTGGCTCAGAAACGAAGGAGAAGCTGGGGGCAGAATGTGTGCCTATGACTCAGGGTTCCTGGTTATTGTTTAGTCTTTTTATAAAATCAGGCAGTCCCATGTGCTCAGAAGCAGGGGAGAGTTGAATTTCTCCTTCTCCTAAAGTGTTGCAATGGGGAGCATCCTAGGAGACTATGTCTGTTAAGTAACCAGGCTTCTAGGAGAAAGCTTGCCTTGAACAGGTTCACACCAGTTTCTGTCTCTTGTCAGTATTTTTCTCGTCCATGACATTTCTGCTGTGGTCTGAATGCTCTCCCCAAAACTACTTTTGCATTAAAACAAACTCTTTCTTCAGTGACTTACTATGGGGCGGAGCCCTTGGGAGGTGATCAACCATTTCAGTAGATTCGTCATGAATGGGATTAGTGCTTTTACAAAAAAAAAAAAAAAAAAAAAAAAAAAAAAAAAAAAAAGAAAGAAAGAAAAGAAAGAAAGAAAGGAAGAAAGAAAAGAAAAGAAAAAAGAATAGAAAGAAAAAAGGCTTGAGTGAGCCCACTCACTCGTAGTTGTCATGGGGGCTGCTATCCTGCTATCCTGTAAGTGTCCATCTTATCCTGTATCTCAGGTGCCACCGTAGCATCTAGAGATATAAGGATCATCTACAAAGCAGAAAGTGTCTGGCAGCCTCCAAACCTGCCTGCACCTGGACCTTAAACTTTCCAGCCTCCAGAACTGTGAGCAACAAGTTTCTGTTGTTTTTAAGTCACCTTACCTGAAGTAGTTTGTCATAGCACACCCAAGAATTAAGACGTTTCTCCCACTAGCAGTGTGCAGGCAGGCTGACATGAGAGATGGGATCAGAAGGGTCCCATTTCACAGCTATCAGCTGCTCTGTCACCAGGTCCTTGTAAGACTGGGTGCATGGCAGGTTAGTTCCTAACCGAATGTCTTAAAAATCACCAGTTACCTCAAAGGAAATCTGTGTTTAGTGTCTGCCACACTATTTAATAAATGCTTTAATGTACACATCCCTAGGAAACGTGGTTTTCTGATGAGTAGACACAAGAGTGAAAGACTGAACCAGCTAGTGATATGGATTCTTCCCGGAGCTGTGCCAAATCAACTGGCAGTGAAGGCCAGTAGGAGCACTGCTTATCAGAGGAAGGGAAAGAAAAGGATGTGGGAAGAGGAAGGGGATATGGAAGGCAGGGAGGAAGGGAGAGAAGGAAGGTAGTGGGGGTGTGGAAAACAAATGCATGTTTAGTGCACACATCCATCTCAGCCTGGAGCTCTGGTTCCATGAAATGATCCCACATAAGGAGTTAGCACACTCTGGAATACTCTGTAGCCTACAGTACCCATCAATGCCCCCACGTTTACAGCACATCTCATAAAAACTGCCCTACACAGAGCTGTGCAAATTGTTCACCACTCAAGTTCTCAGTTGGATTCAGCTGGAATGGACTCCTCTGTTGTGTGAACTGCTTCCTAGGCAGAGCTGGGGAAGCATAGGCCACTGGGTGTGGCTGGAAACCTTGGACGCCACTGAAGTGCACACTTCAGTTTGGTCATGGGCCATCAAGCAGGTGACCTGACAGGCTCTGTCCCAGCTAACTTGGACAGTCCAGGCCATTCTGTACTCTAACTGGGATGAATTATTAAACCCCTCCATTCTGCAAGCCCTGATGTAGGATCCGCACTATTCCTGACTGTAGGCTGGAAGAGGACACTGTCGAGTGGGGAGAGAGCCAGGCACTGTGTTTAAACAGCACACACACTGTGAAGCAGATGAAGGGGCAGTTCTCCTAACAGTCTGTCTGGCGAAATGCCCCTCGGAACGTAAAGTTGGCAGTATATGTACACGCATACCAGGGTCTAGTTCTCCCTTCTTCCATGTTGACTTTTCTGAGCCCTATCTGTGCTGGGATTTTGAGCTGAGGGCTTTAGGAAGCAGGATCCTGCAGCCCACCAGGGAAGTCCATAGTGAGGAACCCAAGCACAGAATGAAAGCTATTGGCACAAGGCACTGGGTGTTGACTTCTATGGCAGCATCCTGTCAATCACAGACTGAGTAGCTTTCTTCCCCATCCAAGTTTCACTCTGCTCTGTCTGCTGGAAGCCCAGTGAGCAATAAACTTGCAGACTGTCCCAACTGGACTTCTCTGTCACTGAATTTATGAAGGAGACCAGACACCAGAAGCCATGGGAGGGAAAACTGAGGGAAGAAAGATAGGGAGGAAGAGAAGGAGGAAGTGAAATGCTCCTGTTCCCTTGCTCACTCCTTAGCAGGGCAAGCAAGACAGTAGTTGTGATTTCTTTTTCCTAGGTCTGCACGGTTCCTTGAGGCCTCCCCTATGCAGCAAGTCTCTCTAGCAGAACCACTCCATCCCCTAACACCTTTCCCCAGGAGGTGAACCTTGGTTCTGCTGTCACCAGACTCTGGGCATCACAACGGAGCCCCATGGATCTGCCAAGCCTGCTAACTTGCTCTTTTCCAATTGTCCTTGTGCTTCTTTAGAGACCTCCAGTGACACACCCAGAAGAGGTAAGTTACTCATACAGCCACACAACCCCAAATGGAGGCACAGATGGAACATGAATGGGAAAAGTCATACCCGAGGTCCGGGCATTCCAGGTGCACCACGGTCCCCAGGGTCCCCTGGTTCTCCCTGTGAGAAAACAAAGCAGAGTCAACACAAAAGAGACCGAGCACAGTTGAACACACCTATTCACTGCTGGCTGTGGATGGGTCTGGAACAGGGCCACCTACAGAGAGGTGGTTCTGAACCCCCATTCTTTGTGGCTTTCTAAGTTCAGGACAGCTCCTATATCCCATACTCCCTAGCTCTGAGTACAAATGGCATTCTTTCCCTTCTGAGAGATTTAGGCTAGAGAAAGCATGACAATACCTTTTGATTTGAGACTATGAAGTGCTTGGTTAGCCAGGGAGAGGAGTGAATAATATTTACACAAATGGCCATAAATGGTGACTTCCCAGGGATTCTAAGTCAACATACCGCAGAGATACTGTATCATTCACAATAGCCAAATTACGGAATAATTGTGACAAGCCCAGGTGCTTGTCAGCAGACGAATAGAAACAAGAACATGAAAAAACATGTATATGTGTGTGTTGATTTTATTCAACCATGAAGAAGAATGAAAATCATAACATTTGCTGAAAAATAGATGTAACTTCAGAACACCATATTAAATGAAATGGGTCTGATAAGAGAGAAAAAAATTTGTTTTCTCTCATTGGTGGTCCCTAGGTTTTCTAGACACATGGAATCATGGGTGTGGATGCAGGATGTAAGAAAACAAAAGGCTGAAGGAAAGGATGGGAGTAACAAGGAGAAGGGAGAGGGGAAGGTTGATCCTAGTCAAAGTCCACAGCACACCGGAATAAAAACAACCTTCAGAAACCCCTCACTCTGTCCAACAGAGATAAGCAAATAAAATGACTGTAAATGTGTCTATAAGCACACTTACTCTACATCTAGTTATGGAAAAAAATCTGAGTCTATACCAATGAATTCCAATGAAACACTAAGTTTTTTTCTACAGCTGCCTTTCAAAGGGTTGTGGACAGACACACCTGACCAGATACACACTTGCACTTTAAGAATAAAGTTTACTTGTTCAAACTCTCTGCTGTTAGGGCTGGAGAGGTTGTTGCTCCTGCAGAGGACTTGGGTAGGTTCCCAGAGCCCAGGAGTCAGCCCACAGTTCCAGTTCCAGGACACCAGGGGCCAACACACTCCTCTGACCTCAAAGGCACTGCACACGCATGGCACACATGCAGACCGAATACTCATTCGCACAAATTTGAAATTCCTTTAAAAAATTAAAGATTATCCATTGCTTATTTATTCACTTGAAGCATTTAAAGCGTAGACTTGATTCCTAGCTCCCAGAATCTCATCTTTGATGCTTCCCTTCAAAAGCCCATTTTAATGACTGGAGACCCCACTGGAGACTCTCTTGACCTTTAACTCTCTTAAAACTCTTAAAAACTCTTAAAAAATCCCCCATGACTAATTTCTCTTCAGATTGATTTTAATACTTTCAGAGCCTTCCTGGTTCTCCCTGTTATATCTGCCCTTGCAAACCCAACCATTTCAATTAAGTCTTGCTCCAAAGCCCGGGGGAGCATCTTGTCTCTGAGCTCAACCACCAGGCATCTCCTCTGCTCTTTGCTTTTTGATCCTCTATCTAATGCCACCCTGTGAGTACCCACCTTGGAGCCAGGCAGGCCTGGTGGTCCATCCAGCCCATCCTTTCCAGGTGGCCCCTAAACCGAGAGAAGAAAGAAATAAAATGAAAACCCGGGCATGTTTAGGGAAGACTTGTGTGGAGTTGCTTAAAACCGGGAGGTGTCTCAGCAGCTAGACTGGGGTACATAACCTTACCCACTCTCCAGCTGTCTCCTTGCTCAAGAAGCACCATTCTCTGCCAGCCAGGCTTTCCATACATTTTTCCAGGGCTACACAATTATCGCCCTCTGGTCCATGCCCTAACTCATGCAGATGAACGAGAGTGAAGGGCAGGACTCTATTCCTAATCCAAGAGATCCCCGAGACAATACAGTATCATCCACAGTGTGTTGTGGCAGGCTTTTTTCTTTTCAAGACAACCAACCAGCTTCCAAATCATGACAAAGAGAATTTTGCATGCTTGACCTAGCTTAGGCGCTTTTTCTGGCTAGCTCTTCTCTTCTTTCTGACTAGTTCTTTTTAACTTAACCTGTTTACCTGTCTTTTGCCTCATGGCTTTTTACCTTTTCCTACTTTCTTTCTGTATGTCTTACTTTCCTGCTGTCTTTGCATCTGTCTGTCTGGCAGTTACCTGACTTTTGGCCTCGGGCATCTGCCTCCTTCTCTCCTCCTTCTCTCATTCTCTCCTCTCAATCCTCTCAGGCCTAGATTTCTCCTCCTATTTATTCTCTCTGCCAGACAGCCCCACATAGTCTTTTCCTGCTTAACTATTCAGCTTTTTTATTAGACCAATTGGGTGCTTTAGGCAGGCAAAGTAAAACACGTATTTACATCATTAATAACATAATCACATTAGTTACATAAATAACACATAATTACGTAATTAAACAAATGCATCATGAACACCTTTACACAGTTAGTTAAAGCAATACTCTGCAGTATAAACAAATGTAAGACACCTTTGCCCAGTTGAAATAAGCGGAAAGAACTCACTCACCATGTGACCAGGGGGCCCGGGCTTTCCAGGGAAGCCCAGTTCTCCAGGTAAACCCTGAAAAGGAAAATCTGAGATTAGAGTCTTGCCCTGATGCCATCCCTGGCACAGAATCAGGCCACTTCAGGCCCGAAGAAGAGTACCTCAGCGTGTCTACCATATTCCCTGACAGCCACTGTAAAAGGTAGAATTATCCCCTATTGCAACTGATGAGTGACCTTACAGCTTGTCTGCTCTGCAGCGGAGTTCACTGTCATGTACACCCACGGCCAATTACTTGTCAGGACTCACCACCCTCTGCCCATGGCTGGCTCTACCTTGCCCAGGACCTGGTCTGGGGACAGTTTCCCAACTGACCCTCAAAGGACAAGGGGTAAGAATGTTAACAAATACTGCCCTAGGTATCCTGTATTCTGAGGCTAGCCCACAATCAGTTAGATACACCTGAATGACACATTCAGGTCATGACACACCCCCTATGCCATGTCACAGGAAGGCACCAAGGTGTTATGCGGGCTGTATGCCATTTATAATCACTGGATCCAAGAGCCTGGGAGTGTAGCAGCTTAGAGGCATCTGCTTCCTGAACCTTCCTGTCTCTGGAGGCTTTACCCTGGACTTGGACAGAGAAAGGGACTTCTCTGCCCTTGAGAATGCTATCCAACGTCCTCTTGGAGAGCAAGTCAAGCCTGGCTTACCGGAGGGCCTCCAGGGCCAGGGGGCCCTTGAACACCAGGTGCTCCAGGCGGGCCCTGTATAGAGAGAGGGAATAGTTAGAAAAGAACCCAGAGAAACAACCTGGGATAAACTGGTGCTGGAGAGAGAAAAGGGTGGCAGTGTGGGAGGTCTTCGGCCTCATCAGCCTCGCTGGATTTCAAGCAGAAGGAAAAAGAAGTGAGAAAGGGAAAAAAATGTGAAGCAAAATTTGCAGATTACTAATAAATGTCCAATTTGTATGCTGGCTAGTTTGGGGCAATTTAGCCCAAATGGTGGTCATCTGGGAGGAGGGAACCTCAAGGGAAGAACTCCCTCCATCAGACTGGAGGCATCATCTTGATTGCTGATTGATGTGGGGGGAGGGGTAGCCCACTGTGAGCAAAGTCACCCCTGGGCAGGTGGGTCTGGGCTTTACATGAAAGACAGGGGAGCAAGCCAGAGTAAAATAAGTCAGAGAAATACAAGTCAGTGAGCAGCTCCATGGTTTCAGATTCTATCTCTGCCTTGAGATTCTGCCTCACTGGCTTCCCTCAATGATGGACTATAACACGAGTCAGATAAAGCCTTTCCCCACCCGCTATTTGTGGCCAGTGTTTTAGCGCAGCAACAAGAAACCAAACTAGGAGCAACCTACATTATTTGAACATTTAAGGAGATCATACACATATGTACATGCATGCACATGCATGATTCTCCCAGAGTCCTCTTAAATCACCAATCATAGCCCAGGGTCGATGCCAGCGTTAGCATCGCAGAGCAGACTGTGGGTCTCCAGCCATAACCTGCTGATTTCCTTGGTTCGCTGAGACCTCTTCCCTGCACACCTCTACCCCATGGGAACCAGTCTGACCAGGAGTAGGGATGTGCATTGTCTGTGTACAGTGTATATTGTATAGGGGTGCATGCATCTAGAGCTGTGTACTGTATCTGGGTGCATGCATCTAGAGCTGTGCACTATATAGGGGTGTATGCATCTAGAGCTGTGTGCTGTATAGGGGTATATGCATCTGGAGCTGTGCACTATATAGGGGTGTATGCATCTAGAGCTGTGTACTGCATCTGGGTGTATGCATATAGAGCTGTGCACTATATAGGGGTGTATGCATCTAGAGCTGTGCACTGTATAGGGGTGTATGCATCTAGAGCTGTGTACTGCATCTGGGTGTATGCATATAGAGCTGTGCACTATATAGGGGTGTATGCATCTAGAGCTGTGCACTGTATAGGGGTGTATGCATCTAGAGCTGTGTACTGTATCTGGGTGCATGCATCTAGAACTGTGTACTGAATAGGGGTGTGTGCATCTAGAGCTGTGTACTGTATCTGGGTGCATGCATCTAGAGCTGTGTACTGAATAGGGGTGTATGCATCTAGAGCTGTGTACTGTATTGGGATATATGCATCTAAATAGAGCTATGTACCATAGAGGGGTGTATACATCTAGAGCTGTACACTGTATAGGGGTGTAGTGTATGCATCTAGAGCTGTGTACTGTATTGGGGCGTATGCATCTGGAGCTGTGTACTGTATGGGGGTGTATACATCTGTAGCCGTGTGCAATTTCAATTATCCATTACCCATGCTGACGCTTTGGGGTCCTGGAAAGGCAAGGATTACAGTAAGTATTATCTGACAAAAGCCAGAGCTTATGTGTCCATGATCATGGTGGGGGGAACCTGTGAACACTGAGTGGGAGGTAACCTATGAACCTGGAAGACTGAGGCAAGGGGCTCAGAGCAGGCACTTGAGCCCTGGGAAGAAGAAATGACCAAGAGGCTAGACACACATCAGCAGGTAGGGATCCAGTGAATAAAGGCCAGCAGAATTGGCTTTATACACTAGCCAAAAGCTCCAAGAGAGAACAGGGTGTTCCCATAGCAGGTCTTGACACACCAGTGTGAAGCGCTGTGGTTTTAACTTAGGAGTAACCAGGTAGTCTAAAAAAAGACCTATGTCAACCATGTGTGTTTTCAGATTTTCAGATGGCATATGGAGGACATGAAGAACAGAGACATGTGACAGATGCTGTGTCACCAGTCATGGGCTAGTTGTCACTACGCAATGATGGGGCCCTGGCAGAGGGTGGAGATCATTCTGAGCAAGTTTAGGTTCATGACCGTCTTGCCAAGTGACCGCTCATCTGAGGAGCATTCAGACACATGGCAGATGAGGACTCTGCGGGGCTCTTGTTCTTGGTTTTGGTGGCAGAACATTCTTGTTTTGTTGGCCTGGCGTTCTGTATTCTTCCAGAAGTGTTTACAGCCTTCCCCTACCCCACACAACTTCTCTGAGCAAGACAAGCCACTACGTCCCGTGCTCCCTCTGGACAAGCCCCTCTCTGGAGGCCCAGAGTACTCCTCTTCAAATGGCCCTCTCTTCTGAGATGGCTCCCGTTGCCTGGGGCCTTTTTGTGATCAAGGCCAGGGTAACTTCTAATCTTACCTTCAGATCCTCAAGCATCAAACATTTGTGTTTGCTTTGCATCTTACAGAGAAGCTAACCCAGGCCGTGATAGGAAGCAGGCATTCAGAAAATGCCATAGGTCATCTGAAAGAATACTTCAAGGGGCCAATTACATTCAGAGAACAATAACACAAGATGACCACTGGAGGGCGATAAAAACCAAAGAATGGCACATTTGTTGCCATCATGAACAGTTCCATTTACAGCCTCTGGGTGGCTTGTGGGAGTCAAACCATCATACACAAGAGCATTTACCCAAACAGGGCTTTGAGTAGCAGCAGGAGTTCTATTTCTCAGTAGCTCATTTAGACCTGGAGAGGTTTGGGGGCAGCATCTGTCCTGACCGAGATGTCTGTGCTAAGTCGGAGCAACTGGGGAGGCAATGGTCAGGAAATGCCCTGGGTAAGTACCAACCTGTCCTCCTGGTAGGACAAGGGCTGGGGAGAGAAGGCATCAAGGGTGGCTGTTCGTCTCACCCCATCACCCAGTCCACAGCACTGCACTATGTACTGCTTGGATCAGCCCTGTTCACCTCTCTGCACATTCAGGGACCTGCAGGAATCACCAGACACACTATGCCATGAAAGCACAAGCCAGGCCACCCACCGTCACTCCAGAGGATCCCGCCGGCCTTACAGCACCCAACAATGGAGTTTAACAGGATGTTCCCAGACAGACCATGGGTACATTTCCCTTTCTTCCTCCTTACATACCGGGCCACGCAGATGGCGCTGAAATGTTTTGTGTCTTAAAAAACACTTTTCTTAGAAATTGGGCCTCCTGGACAGCCCATTACTTCTCTGACCTCCTTCACACACACACACACACACACACACACACACACACACACACACGGCTTTCCGCAAACATCCTTGCCCTGTTTCTGTTGGTGATGCTCTGGCTCACGGAATTCTACAGTTCATGATCTTTGGAGACTATCTGGTGAAAATGAAACCTTTAGTGTTTGGCAATGAAGAAAATAGGCTCAGAGGGTTTGAGGACTTTGCCAGAGGTCATACAGCTACCTTCTTCAGGTGGAAGAGAGCTACATGCCTCCTGCGGGGTCCAGCTGAGTCAGAGTCACCTGAACTGGAGGTCACGCACAAAGGGACAAGAGCTCCCTCTTTAGATTCCCGGCAGCAGGTTAGGATCAGGTGCCTAAGGTCAGGGGCTGGTGTGATGCCAAGTGGTCCTGATATCTCTAGGACAGGATCCTTCCACCATATCACCAACTCCATCTATAACCACCTCTACTCTAGCCCTATCCTTGTTGCTGTATGCCTAACAATGGAGAGGAGTCATATCATGCATGGGAGACACAGGAAGGAAGGCAGAAACCAAGAGCGGCCCGAGAGGAGCACTCCATTTGGCATTCACACCGTCCAGATTTTATGCACCTGCTCTACCTCCTTTGAGCTCCCACACTGATCAAGTGAGGCAGAGCTTTCCAACCCAAGCTGCAAAGGAGGAAAAGAGAAGGGGAGTTCAATCAAATGGGAGCCCACAGAACTGGTGTTGGAAGAGAGAGCGCCATGGTCCAACACACCTCCCAACCCTGATACTCCAGTCTGGCCTAGCCAAGTCCTGCTAAACACACCAGGCTCGTGCCCTTCTTCCATCCCCATTCTGCGACAGAAGAAGAATCTAGAGTGTAAATACATCTTGGGGCTCTCTGAGCCAAACCTTCAGCACATGGTTCTCTGCTGTGCACACAGTAGGGACTTCGCAAAGGTTTAGGGCTGTAAGCGCAGAACAACTAGGGGCATCCTTGTGAATGAAATGCACCCACTGCAACTGCCATGGAGAGGAAGAAAGAGGCTGAATGCAGCTGGAAACAGCTGTTAGAGAGCTTGGGAGCTGTTCCCAGGAAGCATCACACAGCCTCCAGCATCCATTCCAATTCACATAGCATCTTGCAAGTCTAGTTTGGGGCTAGGAGGCAATACAAAGCAGCATTCAGCCTGCCCTGGGGACCTGCTCAGCTGGCCTTCGCTGTCTTCTGAGGGTGGTGATGCTTTACAGGTGACCATGGATTTGTAGGAACAGCTGTCTTGCCTCTGGCTCCTCCTTCTATTCAGCCTCCTGTTGTTCATTTTTCCCACAGATAGCTAACTGGTATGTGGATTTTCAGAGGCTAAGGAAGCCTACTTTCCATTCTCAAAAGCAACACCTTTAGAAACCAGGATGCTCCACCGTCTTTTCCCTTTGTTATACATGACGGTGTCTTGAGAAAGAAATGCGGCTAATGGAAGAGGGAGACTGAGATGGAAGACAACCTTCCGTGTCTGCAGCTTCCACGGATGCTGTAGGTCAAGAAACTCATCTCGGGGCCAAGAGACGAGCAGGCTGGAACTGATGTGAAAATTTAAGGCTTGAAGTTGAGGATAGAGCTTAGAGGTTTAGCACCTGCCTGATATGCACAGTTCCACATCACTGCAAAACAAAAACATAAGAGGTCGAGGGCTTTGGATGCCCTAGATAAAACTCTAGATGGCCTCATGCAACCTCCACGGACTTCACCTTCAGAACTTTTATCTCCAAAAATACAGCATAAGGTTGTACATCACGATCTGCGAACTTGTGTGTGAGTGTGTGTTCCTGAATTTTCTTTTAAACACTAATGAAAATATCTAGCCAAATTAATCTATTAACAAGCAACACATTAGCCAGTAGATATAAATGTTGACAAACAGCATGCCTGTTTGCATTAACACTAATGAAAACAAAGCAATTATTTTCCATAATTAATTAACTAATCAGTTCACTAATTATTAATGAAGCAACATTTAATCCCTATACAGTGACTAAACAGCTATCTGATGTAATTAGTAGATATAATGATATATAAATAGCCAATTAATCTAATTATTAATGAAGAAATAGCAAATAATTACTTCTATAACAGTAGTTCCAACTGTGGTATACTTAGGAAATAAGACAGAATTTGAAGACGCATGAAAATTGCCTGCATGAATTAATACAGCAATCAAGTTAATTCCATGTGCAGCTGGGACACTTTTGAGAGCAGAATCTGTGTTTCCCCCGAGGTGTAACTATGATCACTGCCCATCTCAGGAAATTCCTGAAGAGTCTTATGAGTCCTCCCAGCTCTCAAACCAGCCCTGTGCTATGGCTGTGTCTTCTCCCATCCGAGGGTTTCCATTCCACACACAGTCCCAGGCATTGTCACCTCTGCACAAACACGCGGATGTGTCCCACAAAGACTTCTGTTTTCCTTAGGCGAGAAGATTTCTGCATGAGTGGCTGTGCTTGACTCTGAGGGCCTGTTCTTTTCTGGAAAGCCGCCACAAAACTGGAAATTGTGGCAAAGCTAAGCAGTTCATACCCCAGATGCTATCAGAAAGGAACAAGAATCGAAGCGTGTGATTTTTCCACAGACAGCAAGCTACCAACCTCCTAAATTCATGAGCAACTTCCTAGGCAGTCAGTGCCAATGAACTTGGGCTTACGTGTGCCTTTCAACACTGGCAATGTTGAATGGTCCCATTTCCTAAAAGCACCTGTGAGGCTGTAGGATAATAAAATCCAGAATGCAACGTCGCTGTGGGTGGTACACAGGGAGCTCGTGTACTGGTGTGCAGCCCTACCTCAGTGGGTAAGTTTCAAGCTCTTACTAAGATTTGTGGCTGACGATTGTCTGATTAGAAAGCAAAACTCTACCATTAGTTGAAATTTTAAGATTAACATTGAAAAAGCTCAACACCTGTTCTCAATTAAGGAATGAAAAGACAGACTCCACTTTTAGGTTTAACAAAAACTCAAATATTTGTAAATAAGAACTAACAAGAAAGCTGTAAAAACTTGCACATTTAAACGTGTAATACAGGGCTGAGAGACAGCTCTAAAGTTAAGAGGGCGTGCTGCTCACCCAGAGGACCTGAGTCTGGATTCCAATACCCACAATCACCTATAACTCCAGTTCCAAAGGGTCTGACACCCTCTTCTGGCCTACATGGGCACACACACACACACACACACACACACACACACGTACATACACACACATAAATTAAATCATTTTTAAAAATATACCAGTGACATGAACTTATGAATGAAGTAGTTGTTATCTGGGTTGTCTGAGCCAACATGATTATACAATTTTATCCACTTATGTGGTAATCTGTACCATTATACATAGTTTACAATATATAGGAAACTTGTAAACATTTAGTGCAAAGAAAGTACTTCAAAGCTGCCATCCAAGATGGTCCACACTCGTGTACTACTCCAGCCAAGACTTCAGTTAAGCCCGACACTTTCTCATTCCACAGAGACAGGAAACGATACAGTCAGCTCTCCCAGGACTTGACCATTATCTCCAGGCTCTCAGGATCTTCTAGAGAGGCTGCCACCCCCAAACAGCAGGAAATAATTTTAAGTACACGATACCCACATTTCTAAAAGGTGGGGTGGGTGGTTTTTGGTCATTCAACGGATTATAGATGTTTGTCATCATTTAGTGGGGTTGGTTATAAGTCGTTATTGGTCACGGTGAGGGAGGAAGCTAAGCAAAGGAGGTTAGGTTCAAGGTCCTCTTTCTGAAATGAAAACAGGGAAGATAGGAAGGATAGGATAAAAGGGCGATTATTGGATCTACTTTTAAACTAAAAATGCAACTACTAGTCTTAAATGTTTTACACTGGCATGGATTTTTATATATCGATACAAATTTAAGGTTATTCTTATTATACTGTGTATATGCATCTATTCTTGTTTAAGGTGTTGTGCGTACACAGTTCATTTAACAATTCAATGGAAATTTCTACTCCTACTCCTTGAAAGCTATTGTTACACACTATTTAGGATAATTAAGAAATATAGGTTAGTGTTCCTCTAACAATCAAATTTGAGGCCTTGTTAGGTATGCTTTCAAGTCCAAAAAGATACATTTTTGATAGACAGATGGTCTTCAAACACTTCAGAATATGGCATTTAAGATATTTTAAAAACGTAAGGCCTTTCATGACAGTGGGACAAATCTGCTCCTGGAAGCACCAATTTACAAAAACAAAAAACAACAAAAAAAAAACAAAAAAAAAACAAACAACAACAACAAAAAACAAAAGAAAAAAGAAAAAAAGAAGGATAACGGACATCAAAGAACCTCCAAATGGGGTTTGTTTTCTTTTTGGCTAAGTTAGAAGCTGGCCAAGAAACTATCCTTGCCACGACTGCTGATGTCCAAATTAGACCAGCAGGAGACACACACACACACACACACACACACACACACACACACAAAACTACTGAATTTTACCAAGACAGGGTAGGACAATCCTTCAAACTTCCTGCTTCATAGAAAAGTCTGTCAGATATTCTAGGCCCGTAGGCCACAAATGAATGTCCTAACATTGCAGAGAAACCTTGAGTGACGGTCCAGGCAGTCAGTTATTTTTGTCATTTCTCTTGTTTTGGAAATTATTTGCTTTGCACTTCCTGTTTATCCAGGTAACATTATAGCCTTCACGAGTCTCTGATGGATTCAAAATTGAATATAATTATGGTTTTGATAGAAAGTCAATCAGATACAAAACTTTGGACTCACCAAGATAGTATAGATAATGAAGTGATTTCTCAGAATATGCCAGATGCAAATGGACTGAACACTAGATATATTTTTCTTATCTAGTAATTGCTCTTATATATAATTTTACTGTATTAGAGTAAAAAACCTTTCCTTTTCACTTAGACAAAAAGGGGGAAATGTTGTAGGATACATCATGAGAAGATGTATTGCTATGATTGTAATAAAAACATGAATGGCCAATAGGTATGCAGGAGGTATGGGTGGGCCTTCCAGGCAGAAAGAGAGAGGAAGAGGAAGAATCAAGGCTCAAGGCATGTGAAGGTACCAGGATACACAGAACAAGCAAAATGGACAGGAAAAGTAACAACCACAAGCCACATGGCAGAAAACAGATTAATATAAATGAGTTAATTTAAGAAATAAGAGCTAGTAGGACAAGTCTAAGCTATAGGCCAAGTTTTTATAATTAGTTAGAAATCTCCATGTCATTATTTGGGAGCTGGTGGGACAGAGGAAGACCCATTACAAGTGACCATCCCATTTAGCTTTCTACTTATATATTTGCATTTTATAACGTTTTTTATTTTATTAATGTATATTTGCTACACACAGACTTCATGGTCTAATTTTTGTTCAACTATTTCATGTTATATATATCAAATCTCTATATAGATTTACCCCCATTTTCCTTTCCTTCTTCTACTCGGCTCATTCTAGTCCCTTTCCTCTTCCCAAGTGGCTCTACTACATTAATGTCATATATGTGTATGTATGTGCATGTGTGTATCCCTGTATGTGCATATGCACACATACACATGTGATCAGGGTTCCAGTTGAGAAAGAAAAGTCTAGCTTACTTTTTATGAATTTTGTTGTTTGGAGTTTTTCATTTGTTTGCTTTTTTTCAGGAAAATTGATGTAACTGGTGATCATTCCTTTGAATTCTCCGATGGTGACTACAAAGATGCTGGCTGCAAGCTATGAACTGATACCAAGTCACTGAGTCAGAGAAAACAGCATTGCAATGGGGGAGTTGACAGGCAGTCCTTACCTGTGGCCCCAGTGCTCCAGGGGTTCCTGGTGGACCCACTTCCCCTTTCTTCCCCTGAGGACAGAAGAGAAGCCAGAGTTAACAGTGAAATATCATCCCACAAAGCCCAGGGAACAGTGTCTCCCAGGGAAATCCTGTCTCGATGACTCAAGCTTCTTGTTTAATGGGTTATTAAGCAGGCCCATTAAACAGAGGTTAAGTGTGGTGTCAGCAAAGGGGGTACATGCTTAGGGATTCAGGAGGTCAAATGGTTTTTAGCTCTGCAAGTGACATTAAAGATAGTACACCTCCCACATTTCCCAAGGCAGATCAAACAAGAGTATTGCTTTTGGTGTATATAGTTTGTTGTTGATATATATACTAACATAATATATTCGAAAATATTTTTCATAAAATATTTTCTGATCACATTCTCCCCTCCTCCAACTCCTCCCAGATCCTCCTCACCTCCCTGCATACTCAACTCCATGACTTCACAACCCCTGAGTTCCTTTCCTAACCTGCCTAATGATTCTCAGTCTCTCTAGAGAAATTGTCTGAACAAGTGTGATTCACTCTCTCTCTTCCTCTCTCTTCTGTCCCTCCTCTCCCCCACACCCCACTCTTCAGAACTACTGTGTGGTACCTACTGTCTTCATGAGCCTGGATGACTAACAGTAACTTCCCCGAGCTGCATCCTACAGGAGGACGTGCTGAGTGCCCCTGCCCCCTCCCTGTGCAGTCACATAGTGTGTGCTCCTCCATCCGTACAGACGTCCCCCACCAATGGAGAAGGCCACTGAGTCTGCTTGCATCCTTCTGTGGCAAGAATCCAATCCATGCAGTGGGTGCACTGACTCTCTGATGAGATCACAGGGGCAACCACCTTCATTAGACCCCATCATCAAACCAGCTGGAAAGTGTATTGTTGCATTTAATTTACACAATGACCTTAATGACCCGAGTGTCCCAAAGTAGTCTTCTCAGCATTACTCCCTTGGTCCTGGAATGTTGCCTGATTAAATGAAGGGACTAGTTAGAAAGGGGAAAAAAATCAGTAAAATTCACATTTCTCATGACAGGTTTAGGAGGAAACTCTGCCTAGTTTCCCTACCTGCATGTTCCAATTTAATCTGTTCATCAAGAGGACCCTGTGAAGATGTTCAGAGGCCCAGCCTGAAAGTCTAGAACACAAAGCCTGCCTATTATACAGCTGGGAAGGCAAAGGGCTGGGTTCCATCCAGTTTTCCAAGGTTGAGAACATGTTTAGGCTTAAGACAGCCTCCAAAACATCATTGCAGAGGTCTGCTTAGGTGAAGAGGACTTGAGAATGTTAGATCTCTCAAGGTCTCTGGCCCTCTGCTCTCTGTTCTCTGCTCCCCAGCCTGCCTCCACTGGTCCCCAGTGATCCTGAACCCCATCGTGTACACGTATATCAAGCTTTGTTCCTCTCTGGACGCAGCTCCAGTACTTTCTCTTTGCTTTTTGTCTTTTTCTGTCCCCTAATCCTTCCTACCCTCCCCTTCTTTTGTCCCTCCTTCTTCCTGTTTCCCCTCTCTCTTTTCTCTCTTTCCTGTCATTTTTCTTCCATCTTGTCCTTCTTTTCTTCTTTCTCTTCATCTTCATCCCATATCACATGAGCATTTAGGACTCAGAAGACTCCCCCGAGCACGGGTACGAAGGTAATGTTGGAAGGAAAAGGACTCTTCATGGGGAACAGACCAGGGACAAATAAAGACAAGGTGTGTACTCCAGAAGCCCATGAGAATAGGATGTCCTCACATCCTACTGTGAAAATACTGAGGCGCATGAATGGAGGGAGGCAAAGGAGGTCAACACAGAGCCCCAAAGAGTATGCGTGCCCTGGACCAAGCTGAGTCCAGAGCTGAAGACAGTCATATCTGGTTTACTATGTGCAGACTGAAGCACACAAGCAATCAAGTGGGGCTTGGGGACAGAATAAGGCTGGTCAAACCATACCTGCATGTTCACCATACTCCATGCTACCCAAGCATCAGCTCACCCCTAGACTACTGCAGTACCCCCAAACAGATACCTCCCTTCACAGTTTTCCTCTCTAAGAAGCCAGGGTTACATTCGTAAAACCTCCATGGAATGCCTGCTTCTCAAATATAACAGTGCTTCTTAATTCAGATCCAAATTTCAATGCCCCCCAGCCTATCCTCCATGACCCCATTCCTGCACCTTTTCCTCATGTCCTTCTCCCCTCCTCCACCTCCAAGCATGATGGCTCCCTGTCTCTTTCTTAAACAGACCAAATAACCACAGACCCAGTGCCTTTCTCTCATGTCTTCCTCCTGCCTGGAGAGTTACTTCTTAAGAGACCCATCTGATCTCTGCTCAATGGTCCTCTCACCTGAATGTCTCCTTGGAAACCTCATGCAAGCATCACTCTCTCCATCTGCTATGCTCCTCTCCCTACTGGGCCTCCCTCAGTGTGTGTTACCGCCAATACCCCACTGCTGTCTGTGTTTATTTACTGCCTCTCTGCCCTACTGGGACACACATCATTTGGAAGCAGGTGCTGTACTCCACCTCGAAGGCACATGGTGGGATGCTTAGTACACACTTGTGGGCTGGATGTGAGCCACAGCAAAGACCATAGCAGTAGGGAGAGCTGTGTGAGTCGAAGGCAGATGATATTAGAAAGACGGGAAGAGTCTATGTGACAATGTACTGTCTTTTAGAGAGCGGCTGTCTGGCCAAAATCCCTGATCCAGGCCTGGCGCTAGAGCACTTGGCCTGCAGGGCACATGGGATCCATGCCAAAATGAGTTTCTGGACATTTGTCAGGTAAAATTCAAAATGTAGTCACAAATGCCTTGAGAAGTAAGCCGCACCTTAGATACATCTCATCTCACCTTGCATCTGACCCTGCTTTGGTGAGAGCAGACATTAAGCGGCTGATAACAGAGGGCCCATTTCCTGCTCCTCCCTCCTCAGGGAGTGGAAAACAGACACCTTTAATGTTCAACATGGACAGACACCCCTCCTCTTTCCCCAGGTTATTTCACAGAAAGTTGTTGATTATTTACAAGATGAACTCAGGATCAACCAATCATCCCTCTGTTGATAGGAAGGAAACACTGAATGGATCCTGGGAGGAGTCAAAGAGGAGAAGGAAGGATGTGATAACCTGGCTGTGGCCTGTGCCAAATAACTCCTGCCTGCCTGCCTGCTTGCCTGCCTGCCTGCCTGCCTGCCTGCCTGCCTGCCTGCCTGAGCAGGGTAGGGAAGCAAGGGTGTGAGCCTCCCTGCTGTGGGGTCTCTGCTTCCTCAGCAGGCCAAGATCTTAAGCTACCTGCCCTCAGATGAAATGGTAATGAGCTATCTAACAGTCATTGGCTCAGGAAGTGTCCTGTTCCCAGGCTGTGAAATCCAACACTCTGGAAGGGCAGACATATACAGCAGTTTGAATGAGAAATGCTCCCACAAAGGTTCAGATATTTGAACACTCGGCGCCTTGTTGGTGGCACTGCCTGAAGAAATGTGGGCGGGATGGAGGCCAGCTTCACACATTCCATTCCTGTCCTCTTCTCTACTGCAGATCTGCAGTTAACGATGTGAGCACCGAGTTCCTGCTCCTGCCACCGTGCCTGCCCTTTGCTGCCAGACTTTCCCAGCAGACTCTCAAAGCTCTGGAACCGTAAGCCCAAGTAAACGCTTCTCGAAGTGTCCTTGGGCATCATGTTTTAACACAGCATCAGAAAACTACTGCAAGACATGATGGCAGGGAGGAGGGTTGTAGCAAGAAAAGAGAAACGCAAAGAAGTCTACCAAGGAAAGTAAACACGGCTAACATTAGGTCGTCAGCAAGCAGAAAGAACCCTAGGATGTGATAAGAGGTGAGAAAAGGCCACTGACCACTGACCACCACCAGATGCCTCCCGGAGCTCTCGCCCTCCGGCAGTCACAGCCGCAGGAGGCAGCCCTGCTCCTGAGGTCATCCCTGGAGGACTTTCTGTGTCACCTGTGCAGCAGGTCGACCCTGCTAAGGTGAAAGAGGATGAGTCTAAGCTTCCCACCCCTAAAACAGCCAGAGGCTCCTCAATATACACGACACACTGGAGCTGTTTGGGCTGAAGAGTCCACAGCCAGAAAATCCTACCCTCTTTTCAACAGCATCCAGCACTAAAACTCCCACCCCTGAGTGACAGTTCCCACTCCCCTTTAGGGCTTCTGACTTTTGAGACCATGGCCAGACTTCTGCCTCTGTAACACTTCCCCCCCATTTCAACATGTCAAAATCACATCCTGGGGCCACGCCGCTTCTTCCAGGAGTCTAGGGGGAAAACGGGGAAACCACATTTGAGATATGTATTCCCTCGTATTCCGTACAAATGAATGAGTTAGAATCTCGAGGGCTGGCCCCAAAGCCCCTAGCAGCTGTGTTAGCTTCAGCTGACGTCAGGGAGCAGCTGCTGTGCACTTCCTGAATCTGACAGGTTCTTCTGTAACCAAGAGCTATTTTGCTAGCAGTAATTTTTACTTTTCTTCCCTTTCAAACTGCAGCCCAGTATAATATCTGGATAAGTATTCTTAATTGATCGCAAGGGCAGATTTTTCAAGTGATTCTGGATGCCAAAAATGCTGAGCAAACCTGCTCTGTCCAGGGCATATCCACCAAGGAGAGGCCTATAAATTCTGGCCAGCAAACCCTTCCTAGCCAGGATATGTTACCACTGCCGCAGGCAGGGCCATTAGCACACAAAAAACTTGGCTGCCTGTGTCAGCTAATGTGTGCCATATGGTCTTTCGCTCGGCTCCTCCTCTCCATGCCTCCAAACGTCAAGAATGATCATTTTCTACTGTTTGGATCTGAAACCTAGTGTTCAGGGACTACTTAGAACATCCTAACAAAAGCCTGGCTGCAGGCCCTGAAATGAATCAAACAGTAGCCTGTGGCCCAAACACTGCGCTCCCATCTGGTCCAGCAGGAAGTTTCGACCATGAAGAGTGGAACGAATGCCACCCAGACTGCCAGTGACAAAGTCTGCCCGTGTTTCTCTCTGAAATCTGACAGAAGTCAGAGCTGGGGCAGCTAATGTGGCTTGGCGACCGTGAGACCTCAGCGCCAAGGGACACAGATGAAGAAGATATACATCTGGGGTACCACACAGGATGTGCCCGGTCGGTTAGTCGGTCAGATCTCTGCTCCCAGTTGGGTGCTCCCAGTTGGGGAAACAGCCACTTTTGATCTCTGCAATGGGAAACATACCAAGTTCTAAATCTGGGGAGGGTGTGGAGAAGCCAGGCAGACCTGGTTCTCAACACTGGGGACTCACACATTTCTTTGGGTCTTGGTTCCCTTATTAGTCAACTGAGATTAAGCGACCATACCCCGTGAAACCTAGAGAAAACTAAATAGCCAACAGGAAAACAAAATTTCCAAAGCTGGGATGGGGAGGTGGCTCAGTGGGTAAAGTGTTTGGCTCATAAGCACAAAGACCCAAGTTTGGAACATCTGTAATGCTAGCACCAAGGGGAAGAGAAAAACTCTGGATCTCATGGGCCTTGCAGTCTAACTAACCCAATGATGAAACCTTGTACAGACAGAAGGGGGAAATGTCTGATATTGACCTCTGACCTGCACACACATGCACATATGCACACACTCACACACACAGAATACACACATTCAGAGAAACCCATTGCAAAGCTGCAAACCTGCCCTGCAGTGATTGGCCAATTATCTGTTGCCACCTGCTGCTGACCCTATTCCTGCAAAGATGAACTCCATTTAAAGAGGGCGCCGTCCTGACACTGATACACGGGAAAGAACACGAGCACCAGAGGGAATCTCTGTCTTCAGGAGGGGAGAGTGAAATCTGAGAGGATCACTGTTTCAGTTCTCATTATCTGATGAGAGGAAACCAGAAGACGTAACAATAATCAAAAGGGCCAAAAAGCTTGATGTGACAACAGAGATCAGAGGGAGCTTGGCAAGACACCGAGTTCTCACTGTGAGTTTCCAGGACCCCCTTCCTCAGGATTCAGTATTCCAGATTTTACACGTACTTAAAATTTTGATTTTTTTTTTGTCTTGTCAAGACAAGAGGAAGACAAAATATGTAGGCTATACCATTCAGGACTCAGCAGCAAAGAGCTAGGTGACAACCACATTCCCTCCACCTATACTGGACATCTCCTGTCCAAGGTCAGTGCCTGGGGGACCTGATACCAGTCCTTGATCCCGCCCTTCTCCACACCACACAGTCACGTGTGTGCTCAGAGATCTGACTCCATGTCTGACCCATTTCCTCTGACACACAAATTATCCAAGAAACTTACCAATGTCCTTATGTTACTGTATAGCCCACATGGTTCCGTATATTAGATAAGTATTTCACATATACACAAATTTGTGTTTTATGGCTGTAAAATACTAACACCTTAGACACAAAAATAAGAAAAGTCTCCACTGTTGTGCTTTTACATCCTAGTGGTGAGAAAACAGGTCCCCAACATGAAGAAGTCCAATTTGCTCAAAGGCTGTTATGTTCAGTCATGACTAAACCCTTATTTGAAGTGAATTTTTATTAACCTTGCCTAAAAGTATTTGTCCTCTTCAGAACATGGACACAGGCTGATCAGACCAGTGTCTAGGGGTAGACAATAAGGTAAGACAGACCTTTTGCAGAGAATGAGCTTCCTGGAAACCTGGACCGTGCAAGTGTTAGTATGGCCTTAGGGTCACTCTGTTTCTTCCACTGGAACATTGCAGACTCAGACACCTTTTCTCACCTCCCAAGCCCAGATAACAGTGGTTCCTGCCTCCTCCTTACCTTCTAGGCCAGGCAGAAGGAGGCCAAATCAAATCACACCATTGCTTGCTCCACCCTGGGGCAAGCATTCCTTTACCTTCTAGGCCAGGCAGGAGGAGGCTAAATCAAATCACACCATGGCTCGCTCCACCCTGGGCAAGCATTCCTTATTTAGTATGCTGTCACGAGGGCTGGGCATCGCTGCAGCTTAGGCACCAGTTCGCTGCCTTCACCATGTCATTGGAGAAAAACATCAGCTTTGTCTAAAATGAATGCGTTCACCTTGCCAAAGATTATGCTGTCTGCCTGTGGCTAATCTCTAAAGCAGTTGGCCCAGATTCCTTCCCCTACCTGATGTTTTAGTCTGTGTCTGCATGCATAGGTCTCCATGCCTGGTTTTAGCTGCTCTGTTCCTTCCCACAGCCTGTGGGCGTATCCTGATGTTCAGGAGTACTTCTTGGGGATGTTTAAATTGAAAGTGATGGTGGGGAGCGACGGCAGGTCAAAAGCGAGAGAAACAGAGACAGAATTTTCGAGTATGTCATTCTATCTCAAGTTCTCCTGACTCAGCCCGGGACTAAGAACACAGGAAGTTGCTTCCAAGCCCACAACATCTCAATTAACTGCGTCTCTCTTCCGTGTTCTTGCAGGCACTGAACTCAACCAACGTTCCTAGGATGGATCACAGTAGGAAGTGGTACACAGTAGGAACAGCCACACACTATCAGAGGGGCAGAGGTCCCTGAATACCTCCAGTCACCACTTGTGACTCACCAGAGGGAGCAGGGCAAGAGAGAGCGGCCCTCAGCTCTCCCGATGCACCCTGTAGCAATGTCTTCCTCAGTGCCTCCATCTGCTCTACAAAAGCCCTTCAGGATCTGACCTCTTGCCCAGGCACCTCTGCCCAGCCTGTGAACTGGGCCAGGCTGGGACTCCCACAACCCGTTGCCTCCCTATCTCCAGCTCTGGCCTGAACTGCCATTTGTATCATTTGATTATCAGGGAGCTCCTGGATGATGCTCTCCTCTTCCCTGTAACTGACCCCAAATCCAAATGGGTGTATTTAGAATGCAAGTCCGACTCTCCAGTGTGGTATCAAACATCACAGGGAGCAAATGCAGCCAGGCACAGAGGAGACAGACCATGCTGAATACTTGAGTAAATATTTGATCAAATTTCAAACAGATTTTGGGGTTGGATAATGGTATTATGATTTGGTTTCTTTTAAAATCCTTTATCTTTGGGAGACAATATGCTGAAATATTTATATACAAATTATGGGACTAAGCATTGCTTCCAGCTAACCCAGTGATGGGCAGAGCTGAGTGCAGCTATAAATAAAACAGACTTTTTCAATGAATTCATAAATGTTGAAATAGATATTAGGGATACAGAGGTTCACTTAGCTATTCTTTCAACTTTTGCATATTTATTTCCATAATTGACCATAGTGAAGGCAGCCAATTGCCCCACACTTCAGACACAATGAAAGCCACCATCCTTCAATGGCCTCCGAGGCTAAATGCTAATTGTTCTCAGGTCCTCCTATTTAAATCCCATGCTAGACCCTTGATGGCTCTAGTCATGCCTTGCCTAGATATGCCAAGCAGCCGCTGCCCCAGGCCCTGCAGCTGCCAGCCTGAGCTGCCACCTCGCTGCCTCCCAGACTGATCCAGTCTATCATTCTCTTTGGGGCCTTTCTGCATCCCCTGCTTAAATGCTAACTAGTGTGTGTGCCTTCCTCTGCCTGCCAGAACATCAACAGCAAGCACCCTCAGGGAACCACCAGTGTGGCCAGTCAATGAAGAAGAAACATTTGTTGAAAGGATGAAGTTATCCTAGAAAGAGCAGGAGAAAGACTAGGGTACAATAAGAATGAGAAGACCAAAAAGGGAAGGAGGAGAAAGGGAAAAATGTTAAGAAGGGAATGGAAGAGGGCAAAGTCCCCAGTAAAGTTTCAAGACAACGGACAAGAAACAAGAAGTCATGGCTATGGCTCTTTGGGGTTATAAGGGATGCGTGCCCAAGCTAGAGACTTGCAAATGACACTGCTGGATAGAATCTATGCACAGAAGTCATGGTGGTCTCCTGTGCAGGACACTTCCTTTGTCCCATGACCATCTTCAGCATCCTTTTAACTACAAAGCTGCCCCAAACAGCACCTGCTCCTACATCACTCCCTGAAGACTCAGAATCCTTGTCTAAACCGAGCTTCCCCTCTCCTCTGAATATCTCAGAGTCTTTATCTATCTCCCTGGAGACCTGGCAAAGCTTAGCCTTAGGTGACTTTGGGCATCAGTCTGTAGAGCCCTATGTCTTTTTGGCAAATCCCGTGGCAGATAGCAAAACATCTGTGCATCATATGAGCTCAAAATAAGGTTTGTGGACATATGGTGCACGGGAAGATTGAGCAAAAGTAAGACAAGCTTTGCAGAAGGGGATATAGTCCTGGGTAGGAATCCCTGAGTGGCCATTGAGTAACTGTCTTCTTTAAGAACGTGGCCTTAATTCACAAACATTGCCAGATCCAGTACACAGTTGGAGCTTGCTACATTCACGTCTACATCCCACTCCACACACAGCTCTACCCTACCCTCTCCATCTTTTCTGTTCCCCTTGAGTCTCCCCATTCCGTTCCCCAAGTCTCAAAAATTGATATAGCTGCTCAGGTATAGTCCCTCAAGTTGTGTTCAGTATGAAGGAAGCCAAGCCTGCATTTCATCGGCGATTGACATGACTCACAAGGCAGAGAGCTTCGCGGCATGAGAACAGCTGATTTTGGAAGCACATATGGTAGGTCCAGGCAATCCCTGACAATAAAGGGTGGGCCTGATGGGCAAGCCCCTAAAAGATACCTCTTTTCTCCTTTCGGTGAATAAAAAAGTAAGTAAATAAAAAACTACTCATTGTCATCCTTACAGAGAGAGTTCCGTGGGCCATCTAATATTCTATTGGGAAAGGTGGCACTTGGAGAAGCTCAATGCCAGTGAAGCAAGGTGCTCATAAACACTAATGACAGCATGTGTGACAATGCTGCTGTCTCATAAGACTACGCATAAACATGTTCAGAGGGTAAAATTTCAGCAGTGGGACAATTTGCTGCTTCCCATTCTGAGTGTTCTTCTCACAGCAACTCAGCCATTATGAGGCCTCACCGCTATAGCCAGAAAGCCACAGGTTTGCAAAGACCAGGTGAGGTCAAACCCAAACATGTTTTCAAAGCCTAGGATCCTCTACTACATGGGAGAGAACGCAACACTGTAGCGACTTCATTTGACTGATGGGAAACTGAGATGGGCCACGGCTGAGTATGGGAATGTGAAGTCACTCTCTCGCCTCCCACCCACCGAGCCTTGGAGACACCTTTCCACATCTCCCCTGACCTTCACAATGAGCTTCTCTCAGACTCCTGGAGGTTCATGACGGTTAAATTCAACAGAATTGTTTGAGGGTTCACGGGTGGGCAAGGACAGATAGAACGGATGGGCGACAAGAGTCACGCATGATTTCACAGTGGAAAATGTGGGGTTTGTGGGCCCCACTCCCTGAGTCAATCCACGGCATGTATGCAACACCATCCTCCAAAGGAGCTGTGCAATATTCAGGCCAAGTGGGGCATCCAGTAGGTTAGGGGATGCCTTCATCAGACACCAGGACCTCTACCCGCCCATGGGGCAATGGCTCCATGGCCTCTGGATAAGAAAATGCTGAGTAGAGGAGTTGGCTGTGCCAAGAGCTGCCTGTCTCTCTACTGGATCTAATCACCGTGTGGAGAGCACCATGAGGGACCAGAAAAGCGAGCACAAGCTTCAGGGCTGGATTCCAGTGGTGGTGGGTAGGGATGGGAACCAGCATCACAGAGCTGAGCCTGAGTCCTGGTCCAGTTAGCCATGAGCCATACTGCACAGTATTCAACTTTTATATGCTGCAGCAGCCCTCCTACCAAAGCCCGTGACACTATGCCTGGTATGCAAAATTTTACAGAAGAAGGCAGTTACTAAATTAAATTAAAGATAATTATATCAAATTGACTACCATGAGTTACAATATTCAATAATAATTCAGATATTCAAATTAAAGTTGTAACATGTTAGCGGATTACTATTTTTGTCTATTTTCTCTCAGGTTTTTCTCAAAATTGAACTGCCTCATCAACTCCTGTGAGAAACTTCGGCCACTGCCAACCTGGGTCAGCGGCTTCCTCTGAGTACTGCCCCCTATTTGGCTTCTTTCTGGTGGGAATTCTGATCTCACAGGGCTAGTATGTCCCCATGTAGCAGACCCACAGCCAGTCACAGGCTACTTGCCATGTCTCCAAGGCCCAGAACAAGACAGAGAACAAAGTGGATTCTAAACCAGATGACTGAGTCGAGCCCAGTCTTTCAGCTGTCAATATTCACTGCAAGCTCCTGGGGCAGAGGTTGGACCTGACCTCTGTTGGATGTCAGACAATGGAGGCCATGCAGATAAAGCCAACGTGGGTGAGCAGGACATCAGAAAGTGAACATAGTTTACTTACTCGGAGACCTTGAGGTCCAGGGGGTCCCTCTCTGCCTTCTGGACCAATCGAACCCTTCAAGAGAAGAAAAAGAAAAAGGAGAGAGAAGGTTAAGTGTGGGGTTCCATGGCGTGGTATCTGCTCTGCCTCTCACTCTCACTGGACAGGAACTTGTCACGACATCCAAACAGGTAATTATAGGGTCAGAGGGGAAGCAGCAATTTATGATCTTAAATGTATCTAAAACATACAGATGGATATGGGCTTATAAGCAAGAAGACACAGGCAATGTCACACACACTATATATAGAAGAACACAGCAGGAACCACATGGTGAACTCAGCAGTCTGCATGGAACACAGAGAAGAAGCATCTGAAACCCAAATGTCTAACTCCTAAGTCTGTGTCCCTTCTTTTCATCTTGTTTCCTCAGCAGGAACCAGCCTGGGTTCTCTGATTCTTGGGAAACAATAAGAAAAGTATGAAAGTTAGGACAGATCATCTGGAGAGATGGCTCCACTGTTAAGAGCACTTGACACTCTTCCAAAGACCCTAGGTCCAGTTTCCATAACCCACATGGGGGCTCGCAATCATCTATAGCACAAGTTCAAATGGATCTGACTCCTTCTGATTGCCACAGGCACCAGGCATACATGCGATGCACTTATATAGCAGGCTAAACACTCATACACATAAAGTAAAAATAAATAGATAGATAGATAGATAGATGATAGATAGATAGATAGATAGATAGATAGATAGATAGATAGATAGAGTTGTCACGAATACAATTATCTAGGGAAGGTACATGTCAATTAGAGAAAGAATGCTGATGTCTATAAATGATGTGTGACCTCTGGTATGGGGGTCAACAGACATTGCCAAATCCTGGTCATGTCTTCTCAAAAATGGAGGTGATGTATCCATGTGCTGAGCATTCGAGAGAACCACATGGAGAGCAGACCCTTAGGCTCAGTGCATCATTGCAATTGTAAAGAACAAGTGGGAAAGCTTCATGGGCAGAAGAGACCCTCATCTCAAGGGCTGGCTCCATCACCATGCCTTGGTAAAATTTGTCCAGAACCTTCTTCCATTATCTTAAAGAGTCGGCATCATATATGCACAGTCCCTATGGTAAATGTTGCAGAACTCCTTGGAAACCAATCAGATTCTATTTAGAGCCAAAGTCTTTTCTTTCTATAACACTGTGTTGATGTGGGAGAATTATCTGTATTCTGTCAATCATGTATTTTAATAAAACGCTGATTGGCCAGGCAGGAAGTATAGGCGGGTCAACCAGACAGGAAGTAGAGGTGGAGCAATGAGAATAGGATAAGGCTAGGGAGGAGAAAGCTTCCTCAGCCATTCCTGTGCAGACCACTGAAGAGGCAGCCTGTAACTTGCCCTGCTGAGAAAGGTACGGAGCCATGTGCTAACATAGATAAGGATAATGGGGTAACATAAGTTATAAGAGCTAATAAGTAGCCTGACCTAATGGGCCAATCAGTTTATAACCTTATGGAGTCCTGTATGTGATTTTTCTTTGGAACTTGCCAACTTGTTGGGGTGCCGGGCGGGACAGAAACCCCAACAAGCCGGCCCCTCATGTTACACTGTGTAAGTGGGAAAGTGGGTGTACGCATTGCATGGTAGGGGATGGTATGTGCGATTCTCCTTCTTCATAAGGAGAAACGTGCTGAGCTCTGGGCACACTGAGAGAGGAGACCCCACAGAAGCTACTCTGCTTTAAGCATGGAAAAATGCCTGGCATTGAGCAGGCCCTTTAGTGCCTGAGCCATGCATTGGTACAAGTAGCAGAACCTGCTTCATCCTAGGGAAGGGAGCTAGCATTTGGATGCAGAGTATCACATGCTGTTTCCAATTATGGAACAGGATATATTTTCTTCTCCCTGGGGTTGCTGAACACAGACTCAATTTTTTTTTCTGTTCTCCACAGAAGTCACTAAAGCCAGCTTCCCAGTTTTGTTCAATTCACAGCATAATTATGTAAGGGGTGATGGCAATGATAATTTTCAAATTAGAGATGAAGCAATTGAGTATTAGAGCCATCAGGTAGTGTTAGCTAAGATGCAAAGCTACGCTTTTGGAAGAACACAACAGGCTGTGTGGTTAAGGCCTTTGGCATCTAACTGTGAGTGCCTTCCATGGTCACCCTGCTTTTTATCCACTCCAGTCAAGTCCCACACTAATACCCTCTTGAGTGTCCACTGGCAGGAGCACCTCTCCGTAAGTATTCATTAAGATCCCATCATGTGAGAAACCTTATGGATTTCAAATAGGAAAAGTATCGGTCCTGGTCTTAAGAAGTTTAGTCCTAGTATAGCAATAAAATGACTCCTAATGGCATATTTCTATAGCCATTGATTAGAGTATCGCTCAGCCTTCACCAGAGAAACTTCCTGAAATAGAAGGGAATTGACACAGAGATCCACAACTGGACAATACTGAGAGTGAGGCTTGGGAGCACTTGGTCCTATTTGTCTTCACCAAACCCCTTCTCCCAGGACTCTAAGATCTATGCAGAAGAGGAGCCAGAAGACTGAAAGAGCCAGAGGTGCGGGTGACTCCAAGGAAAGAGCGTCTTCCAGACATAACAGGACTGATGCACTTATGAACTCACAGACCTTCGACAGCATGCAGAAGACCCGCACAGGTCCAAACCAGATAAAATCCCAGCACTGAGAAAGGAAGAGGATACAGTATCACACCTCTAACCAAGAGTCCCAAGAGTCTATCTGTAATAGATACCCGTGGGAAAGGTAAAATCAGTTTCCTCCCAAGCTGTGTGTGGCACTTGGTATATCAACCATACTTCAGGGTAGGCCCCATGCCCAGGAGTAGCTGGCAAACACAAGAGACTTCTTGGTGTGTGTGTGTGTGTGTGTGTGTGTGTGTGTGTGTGTGTGTGTGTGTACAAGCATGCTCATGTACTTTTTGGTTGGGCTTGGTATTATATCTTACTGATTTTGTTTTATTTTTTAGTTGACTTATCTTTTTTCAATTTTTGCTAGAGAGAGAGAGAGAAAGTTAGGTGAGTATGGAAGATCTGGGAGAAGTTGGGGGGAGGTGAAAGAACATGATGAGAATATATTGTATGAAAGCACAGGAAATAAAAATGAATGAAGACAGTGAAATACACAAGTAAACAGACAAATGTGATTCTGAAAATACACTGCATGGAAAAAATAAGCAAAAACAATGCTTTAAGGAAGTGTAGTCCCAGAATCCTGTCTCCCTTTTAACAAAGCCTCCCCCTGGGTGTTTCCAGACTTTGGCTAATGTAAGCAATTCCACTCTCAACACCTCCTCCTGCATGAAGCCCTGCTCTCCAATGACAGGCGTGCCCAACATGAACAGCATCTTCAGTAACCTCAGTTCTCCCGACCGCAGTTCTGCCCCTAGAGGAGAACGTTAGCAAGGCTTCAAGGTCTTCTCCAGCACACCCTTCACAACGAGAAGCACCAAGGCTAGGTAGATAGATACCCAGTTCAATTGTGTGTTTTGCCTTTTACTAGTTTTTTAAGTCAGTCGACCACCACCACGTCAATCCTTTCACTGCTGAAGATAAGCAACTTCTGGGCAGAAATTCATCATTTTCCAAGAAAGGATTTAGGGTGTATAATCACATACACACCGAACCTAAATCTCTCAAAGCTTACAGCTATGCTAGATAGGTAGCTACGAGAAGATGAGCCTTGGAATGGTGGAACAGAAGGTAGCTTTATTGATCCACAAGTTCTGATATTAAATTGTTCTAGCTACATTGATGCGGGAGGTGAGGTATGCTGTGAATATGTTTTATTGCCATTGGTTAATAAAGAAGCCGCTTTTGGCCAATGGCTTAACAGAGTAAAACCATGCTGAAAGACAGAGAGAGAGAGAGAAAGAGAGAGAGTAGGTAGAGTCAGGGAGAAGCCATGTAGCTGTCCGCTGGGGACAGACATGCTGGAACCTTGTCAGTAAGTCACAGTCACGTGACAACACAGATTAATAAAAATGGGTTAACCAAGCACATAAGAGCTAGCTACCAATACGCTTAAGCTATTGGCCAAACAGGACGGACTGCAAATAATATAGTTACTGTGTGATTATTTCAGGAGTCTGGGTGGCCAGGAAACAAACAAGCAGCCTCCCCCACCACTACATTGTAATCAAACACTATCTAGGCTTGGTTTATGTTCCACCCCTTGTCACTGAGCCCTCATGATGAACAGGCTCTAAAGCTCAAAGCAAATCAATTTATAGATGCAGCTGCTTCATTTCCCTCAAAAAAAATTACAACGATGTAAAGAAATCAGAATCATGTTGCCTGGAAATGAAACTTTAACACACACACACACACACACACACACTCACACACACACACACAGAGAGAGAGAGAGAGAGAGAGAGAGAGAGAGAGAGAGAGAGATTTAAATGTCCCCCATAGAGTTCACTGCATTTTTACTAATTAGCCTTACAATCTGAACTTCCACCATAAATGATCACAGGGACCCTTCAATGTTCTCCTCCCAAACGGTTATTTTCCACATCATTAGGTTCTTAACACACGCAGAAATCAATGGCTGCCTGCACAGAGCCTCTGAGCAATCAAGGCTAATGGGAGAGGTGGGGAAAAGTAAACATGCATGAAGTGGTTCAACTGTCACTTCCGTGTCCAATCTGAGCAGAAGCGGACACATCAAGAGTCCTGATCCCATGATCCCTGTTGGGGGACAAGGGACTCTGAGTGCAGGCTGCGTGATCTCTGCACTTGACTATGTGTCAGCAGCAATGCCCCCTGTCCACAGCTCAGTGTTCCACGGGGGATGGTAAAAGTCCACAGCTCCTATCCTGAGTGAGAACAGAGCTTCTGAAATAATCCCCTGTTCAACAACAGGAAAGAATATGCATTTCCAGACTTATAGGTGTTTGAGTACACCCTGCCATGGGGGAGGAGTGACCTACCGGTGCTCCTGAAGGTCCAGGTAGGCCTTGGTGGCCTCTTGGTCCAGGGGCTCCCTGAAAAGACAAGCAAATATGCATTAGTCACCATCCCTCTCTACCTGAACAGGTACACCACGGCCTTTCATTGACAAGGTCCTAAGCTCCCCAAGCTCCCAGAAGGTAACAAAGGCTTCTGACTCTCAGCTGGAAGTCAGCTGGACACATTGCTGAGAGAATGCCTGAGCCCAACCCCCCCCCCCCCCCATAGCTGTGGCTTTTCTTCTGCTACAGCTGAAATTCCAACATGGGAAAGACCTGTTTTCCATACCTGCTCTCCCTTCAGGCCCTCTCTGTGCACCTGAGAGACAAACAGGAGTTAGCAAAGGTGTCATCATGTTCTCAACGGTCATCAGACGCTCAGTTCCGTCCCAGCTGTCCACTCCGCGTGTCACAATGCAGTGGTTCACGATTCTTCTCCAATCGGATTCAGTGTTTGATATTGAATGCCCATTTTGATAAAGGTTTTAACAGCACACATTAAGCATACGTAAGAGTGGGTTTCATTATGGCCTTATTTAATGAACGTACATAGTATGTCCTGATTTCATCCCTCCCTCGACAACCACTAACTGCCTGTCAATCCCTTTCCAAGTTCTCTCAATCAGATGAGTTCTGCTTTATGCATAGAGGTCAGTACTCTGTGACCAAGTCCATGAGCTCATGAGTGCATGGGCCCCACCTTCAGTCACTCACCACAGAGCCTGGCACGCCAGGAGGTCCTGCAGGCCCCACATCTCCCTGCAGAGGAGAGAAAGTAGATCACCAGTTATGGCCGCCACATTCTTCTGTTGCCCTTTCTCAGGCCCTTGCTTATTCCAAACACCAAGAGGATCTTCTCTGTGCTCCATCACACACATCACCATCATGCCTGGACTCCCCCACCTCGAGTATTCTAGAAGCTCTGCATCCGATTCCCATCTCTACTCTCAAGCTCAGATGCTACTGGAGGACACGGGCCATTTCATTTCCTCTTTGTGCTCAGCTCATTCAGACCAGGGTCTCCGCAGCTGCTGTGTGAGGTGTGTCACATCTGTCTACTGTTCCAGAAGCAGCACCGGACCACCATTCTGGGGATACCAGATGCAGCAGGCTGTGCTGGAGACGGAAACCACAGGAATTTCTACCTTGGCAGTGGCCCTTGTGCCAAGTCCATGGTGTAGCACATGGTCAGCACTTATCTAACATCTATCAAAAGAGTACTTAAGAAAATGCTGGGAGGGTTCCCATTCATCTTCATTGACATTATACACAGCTGTGTTCCATGTCCTCTGCTCCTTCATGTATGGGCCACCTGGGCTATGTTGGCTCTGTTTACCAGGTTTTCCAGGGCATGAAGGACACCATAGTTTCATTGGAGACTTGTGCGTCAACTATGGTAATTCAAAACTCTTGATTCCATGACTCCCACACCAGATAGCTAAGGCAAGGTCACTGTCTTTAGCAGGAACACTTTTCTCTTCCCTTCAGCCCTGCTCAAGGAGTCCAAAGCATTACTGAGTAAGTGAGCAAACAAATGAAAGAGGCACCGAACAAAGATGGGAGCCTCCTAACTCTCAAGACGAAGTAGGAATAACTAGCAACTCTGGGCACGCTTGCCATTGTCTGCTGCATTTAGGAGCATGTCACCCCGACAAAGCACCTCTCCTATACACTCTCCCTTCAGGACTTCCCCCTGAGTCCAAAATCAATACAGATGCTTCTTTCTGCCCCACCCTACTGGATTATATCCCTGTCCCAACATAAAAAAACAGCATATTTGTGTACATCACCAAGTGCACTTCTAAAATCCCCAATTGCTCTTTGATCTGTTTTGCATGTGGATGTGTGGATGCATTTGTGTGTTTCCATGTGTGTGCATGAAGGTATGTGCAGGCACCTGTGTGTGTGTGCATGTGAGTGCAGGTATTTTCTTCAATCACTCCCCAGTGTATTTACTAAGGCAGGATTTCTAGCTGAACCCAGAGTTCATCATTGTGGTTAGCATACTTGTCCTAGGGATCCCCTTTCTCTGACTTCCTATCTAGCGCTAGGGTTGCCAGCAGAGCACCAACCACAACAGCCTATTTTTTGTTTTAAATGGGGCTGCAGAGTTTTATCCACTCAGTCCTATCTCCAGCACCTCGACTACTCTTCTCTATGTCAAAAGGCTTCCAGGAAACTTGCAACTTTATTAGAATGTCAAGTGACCCCCACATTGACATTCTAAGAAGGGTTGTGGCTTCCACCAGGTAATCTGTCATTTCTCCTTACTCAGGCCATGTACTCTGGAAAATAATATACACTATGAACATCGCTGTGAAGAAGTCTTGTAACCCCAAAGCACTGAGGACCTAGGTCCACCAATGACCACTTAAATTACTATGGGAGAAGATTCTACAGTCCCAGGGGACTTTTGACTTAACCACAGCCCACTACAGGAGAGACCCTGAGTGGGGACAACCCAGTCACATGTCTCTAGATTACTATTCTGAAATGCCATGAGACCTTGAATGACTGCAGCTAAGCTCCTGGGGGTTGGGGTTATTTGTTACATACAATAGATAACTATACACTGGAGATAGTGTACAATTTTCAACTTAACACAACATAAATGCTCTGAGATACCTAACAGTGCATCATTGGATGGTCATGAGGGTGGATTTAAATGTAGTTTTAATAAAGGAGGAAGGACTGCAGGAGCCAAAGGGGTCAGGTACACCACAAGAACACGACCCACAGAATCAACTAACCAGGGTTCACAGGGGCTCACAGAGACTTAAGCAACAGTCAGGGAGCCTGTATGTGTCTGAGCTAGGTCCTGTGCATATATGTGTGTGTGGTTTGCTGTTCTTGTGGGATTCCTAACAGCAGGTGTTGTCTCTGACTTTTTTTGCCTGTTTGGGGGACCCTTTTTTCTCCTACTGAGTTGCCTTGTATAGTCTTGGTATAAGGATATGGGCAAAGGATATGTGCCTAGTCTTATTGTAACTTGTTATGCCATGTTTGGTTGATATACCTGGAGGACCTGCCCTCTTCTGAAGGGTAAAAGAAGATATCTGGAGGAGGAAGGAGGTTAGGGGAAGGACTGGGAGGAGAAACTGTGGTCCACATGTAATATATGACAGAAGAATACACAGACAGACAGACAGATAGATAAGATAGATTTAATAAAATCTGTTGTGGAATCTTGGACAGATACCATTTTTGGTCTGCCGTCTCTTATCTGTAAAAAGAGGGAATTCAGAAGACGGTCCCTCTGGTTCCAATGGCTTTCTCAATGATTGTGAAATAGCAAAGATCTAGATGATCTTCTATTTTCACTCCCATAATGCGATGAGAGGCACCAGACCATCTGAGCCTGGCTGATTTATTAATTATCTCAATGAATGCCCCAAGTAATGTGATGCTCTGTGAGCCTGACCTTCCACCTTTGAATCTGCCATGAGAGGCAAAACTCAGCATTTCCCCAAGTAGGAAATAATAAACTAAATCTTCAAATACAACAGAAATACTCAAAATACAGACAACATATTCACTCACACACACAAACACATGCACACACACACACACACACACACACACACACACACACATACAACAGGCTTATGCAACAGACACCATTAGTTCTTACTGACTTGAACAAGTACCTTATTTTAAGATTTTAAGTCCCTGCAGGAAAGTATTAATGTCCTAATATTGGAATAACACAGCAATGCAAATCTCAGCTGTAAAATCGCCCAGCTGGGAAAAAACGTTAACTAACCTAGAAATGACCTTAAGGTTGCGCAAGAGAACAGCATTCTCCAGCCCTGTCCATTCCTGTCCCTCAGCACCTACCTTCTATCGACTGACTCACAGACTAATTTGCTGTGCACACTGCACAGCCCATGGGTTCCAAAAAGCCAGAACAAGCAGTAGGGATGAATCCTGGTCTCACTGCCTGTTGGAGTCTATTTTTGATGGGTACTTATTACAAACACACACACACACACACACACACACACACACACATACTCTTTTTGGTTTTTTGAGACAGGGTTTCTATGTGTAGCCCTATCTGTCTATCTGTCCTGGAACTTACACTGTAGACCAGGCTGGCCTTGAGTTTGCAAAGATCCACCTGCCTCTGCCTCCCAACGTCTGGGATTAAGACTTGGGCCACCACCGCTGGGCCACCCACAGGGCGGGTATTTATTCTTAAGGCAGAAAAACAATTCAAGTGCAACAGGCAGAACTGATTGGGAGTTCCTGACACCCAGTGAGCCTCCTCTGTGGTACACTCTCTTCCCAGAGCTCACTGTGCCCTTTCCCCAGGTTCTGGCTTCCTTACCTTCTCTCCCTGGGGTCCTGCCACACCAGGAGGTCCAGGTCTTCCCTGGTGGAAAGAAAGCAGAGATGGATTATGACCGGTCCCGGGATACACAGAAATGAGTGAAGAAGGGGATTTCTGGAAAGTGCATCTTGAACAGGGGCTTGGTTATCCTTAGGAGCCCAGGTTACCCAACTCTAGGCTTCCTAGCTTCCTTCCCTGCTAGGAAGCTCTTCCTCTGGAAATCTGAACCTTGTATACCCGCATTGCCATGTTTGGAATCATGTTGGCAATTGCAACTGGACACCACAGTCTGAGAAAACAGCACAAGGCCACCTTTTGCCTAAAGACAAGGATGCCAGAGAGAGAACTTCACAAAAGGCAAAAGCACAAACCACCCAGATCTGCCTGGCACCAGAAAACAGAGGGCAGAGTCTGATGAAGCCCTTTGGAAATGCTTAGAGGTCTTGGGCATGGGTGTCTCAAAATTAGAAAAGGGTAAGAGTCAGCCTAGACTTGGGCCAGGATTAGGAAACTGACGTGAAAACCTAAGGCCCAGGGAGGTAGCCTATGAGATGCCAAAGGCATAGAACTGCTGTTTTTCAGGTCCTCGCGGTGTAGTGCTTCCTAGTGAGAGAAGCCAGCATGAAAGAGCAAGCATGCTTACAAGGGACCGGAGGAGAGAACAGGGCCTGCCCTTCATGCGCCTGTGTTATGTTCCTTGGGAAATGAAATGAAAGGGCTTGAAGGAGAGCTGGACAAGCCATGGGCACCCACCAGGAGTGGACTGCAAGGAGAATTTATTGTAATCCATGGGAATGAGGCCATCTATGCCCAGCACTGTTCTCAGTGGAAGTCCGACTAAGTCAGCGGTCTCCAGTTTCCAGTTTATCCTTCCAAAGTCTAAGCTATCAGTGCACTTTCTCATGAATAATTGCTGTGTCTATGGTGGCACAGTCCAGACTACTTCATGGATTCCACAGTTCCATCTCTTCATCTATACCATTACATCCTATTATACACATTCCCATCTTCCACATCTGCATCAATGCATCCTGCTGCACCCAACTCATTCTTCTTGCTGAGCATTTGGGCTGCTTCTAATTGTTTCTTCTAGAGATGCGGTGTAGGCACTACTCCTGCATGCTTACCTCTGTGAGCATGCGCATCACCCATGGGCTTTACACTATGACCATATATCCTATTACTCAAGGTATTAAGGATGCAAGCCAGTGTGTTTGCTGGAATCCCTGTAGTGTTAACACTTGCAGAATCAACACAGGTGAGGTCTGGACCATGCACTACTGTTGCCCCCGCTGAGCAGGAAAGAAGCTGAGGTTAGTGCCAGGGTCCACTCATCCCTGTCACAAAGAACATGGCCCACCAACCCCAGCACCCACCTACCTGTGCTCCTGTCTCTCCAGGCTTTCCAGGGAATCCATCCAGGCCTCGCTCGCCCTGGCAAAAAAGGAAAATGCAGAAACAAAGAATGAATAGTCACATGGAAAGAGGTGGCTGGACACTCTATGGTCACTGTCACAGAAAGGAAGGGGAACCTAGGCCCTGAGTGTCAAGCATGCTCAATCCCACTCTCCAACAGACTCTTCCACATACAGGAGAGCTAAGCACATCACACAGAACATCTCTAAAATAGAAGTTATTGGGGTCAAAGGGCAGAGGGGAAAAACTTGAGAAACTATAATTCTGTTTCCCTGTGTAACCCAGGGGTACCACAGTCTCCTCATCACACAGATCTTTATGTGGGTAAAACATAGGTATGTGGTGTTCATAACATAATTGGTAAAATGGAAAGCACAGTGTGTGTATTGTCCACTTTGTTCAGCAAATATGACCATCCATCAGGCTCCCTGCTCTTGGAATAGACCTAAGAACTGGCCACTAGCTAAGAGCATGCCAGTATCCACCCATCTATCTAGTTCCCAACCCATCTGCCCACATTCATGATCAGTTGGTTTGACTCTCCTATTCGATGCAGTACCTTGGACAAGCATCCATTCTGTATTTTCTGAGAATAAGAAGCCCTCTCTCAAGACACTGATGAGTCAGTGAGATGTGCCAGCCTTCTCTCTGCCGCATCCCAGCCTGCTTTAGCTGAAGTCAATGGAAATCACTGTGTTCCAAATGAGTGAGCTGATGTCTATGTCCTGAGCTGGAGCCATTATCCAGAAGGGTTGCAATGGCTCAGGTGTGGGAGCAAGATATTCTACCAGGGTCATTCATGCCAATGAATAGGATGCTCTCTGGGTGCCTCTGCTGGCATGGGCTCCTTCTTTCTCATGGCTCAGTTTTGATTCATTCCTTGACCTCTTTGGCGCATTAGATGCCCTATTCTGCTCCAGGGTGCACTCATTTTCCTCTGCCTCATCTCTCCTAATTCAATTTGCATTTATTTTCCTATCTACAGGAAGACACAAGGCCTGGTGGTCCTCCACACTATTGTGTCCCCAGGCCCAGCCTAGAACCTCGTGACATAGCTCTAGGTAACATTATCTGAGTTTCAGAAACACATGGAAATTATTCTGAACTCTTCTGTTTCCCTGTGGCATTATTTTCCAAATTGTTCTCTGTTTCTTCCAATTTTTTTTGGTTCCATTTTCTTTTGTTTTGTTTCCTTAACATGGGTGCCTCCTTCCAGAAGCTGCTTTTGGACCTGTGAGAGATTGATGCCTGTCACGGAGGTGGCTGAGAGGATCAACTCTGTTGGTTGTAGCCTACCTCTGTGAATGCAGGCAGGTGAGGCTTCCTCTAGGAGAAGCCTGCCCTGCTCCTATTCCCTCTGGAAATTGCTGGCTAACTGGGGAATGCTACTCTCTGGGGATGGAGATGGGGCAAGCACTGATGCTTTTCCTGCGCATAGGAAGGCAATAAGGCAGGGCTGCCCAAGTGCTACCTGCCAGGTAATCAGGCACAGCTCTCCCAGCGCTCTCCTCCTGGGACCTACTGGCTTGAACTTGAGGGCTGTCCTAGCAGCTAGCTCTCTTACCATGAAACTTAGAACTTCCTTTCATCTGCACCCATGCAAAGGTAATCTCCACGGTGTTTTCTATCTTCTAGAAATTACTTTGTATGTCTTGAATGTTGATTTCTACTGGAAAGGAATATGTGGTGATTCTTTTAGAAGGCCCCCTCACTACAGGAGGCTCGGGCCATGGGGAGAAGTGATGTCTGTACGTCTTTTCTCTGCCCACAGGTTCCACGCCTGTTTGATACATCACCTCCTTTCTATCCCTTGGGATGCTGGCCAGCTTGAGCACAGGCACATGAGAAAACCAGGGTTCTGAGTTAAGAAGCTATGTGATCAAGTAGAGTATGTGGAGGTGGAAACAACTTTGGGGCATCTTGGCCTTTGCAAAATCCTCAGCCTATTTCCACTAGCCCAAGGCCTGTGCAGGGTCCTCAGGGCAACATGCCCTTTGGATGCCTAGGCTGAGTGAATTCTAAGAGTCTCTGTGTCCATGATTCATCACTCCTCTTCTCTAGCCAGGGTTAGGCCTGCGTCCAAAGCCATGGGGATGCAATCACATGGTGGAACCATGAAAAATAGCAGGAACTCCTGATTTCCCATGCAGAATGCTCTCCCTGCGAGATGTCACCTGGCACTTGGGCCCTCCCCAGAGTTCAGAGCTAAGGTGGGACTGATGACCAGGAATAAATCTACAAGTTCTGCCTCAAAGCAGAAGGCTCTGCCTATGCCTTGGCCCTCCATTTCTTGTGTCTTCACACCTGAAGCCCTAATTGAATAAAGTCCAGAGCCTAGAGATCTCCCAGATGTAGCTCAAACAGGGACAGAGCAAAGATAAAGCAGACCTGTCTGGACATCTGGACCGTGTCAGCTCAATAGTCTGCACCATGTCTCAACAACAGATGCACCAGGCAGCAAGTAGGAACGCAGACAGATGAGCATCCATCGGAGAGGAGCAGGAGCGCATGCGAGCCCAGATGAGGGGAGCAGGGAGGGGGCCGACAGAAGTGAGTGAAAGAAGACAGCCAGGCGGTGAGGCAGAGAGCAAGTCAAAGACAAGCAAGAAATGGGGGAGAACAGGGGCGGCAAGAAAGGGACAATGGCAAGAGAACTTGGGGTGGGGGGAGTCACAAAGAGAAACAGGAAGGTGGGACTCAAGAGACAGAGACACACAGAACACACACAGGTAGATAAGACATGGGGTGAGAGAAATGCAGGAAAAGAGACAAGGACAGGAGAGAGAGAAACAGCGTGGGGAGGTACAAGGACAGAACAGAGACTGAGACAGGAAGCCAGGCTAGATATAGGAAAGGGAGAGAGGGAGGAAAAAGGGAGGGATAGAAAGATAGACAAAATAGGAGCTATCAAGGTATCAAGGGACAGAAATAATGACAAACATATGAAGAAAAAAAACAGAAGCACAGAGAGAGAGAGAGAGAGAGAGAGGCAGACAGACAGACAGACAGACAGAGAGAAAGAAGGCTATGGAGAGCCTCATGGCAGACCCAAGTTCTCCTTCCCATTCTCCAATACTATGTGAACTCACGCGGAACACTAACTCCCTCTATGACTCTGTTTCCCCACCCATAAAAGGAGAGGAAGCGATTTCTCTGGTTCTGTGAAAATCAATGGTTCTAATATATCTGACATAATTCAAGACATAATGGCAGAATGGATACATGAAATGTCGGTTAAGGACAATGGAGATCCCACTGTGTGGAATGAGAGCACTAGAAGATAGGTCACCACACAGAAGGGAGACGCATGGGAGAACCAATCCATAATCAAAGCAGGGGAGGGGAGGAACCTGGAGCTCTGGGTTCTAATCCTGGGTCTGTCCCACAACTGTTTCCATCTCTAGACTTCGCTGCCTCCTTATGGTCAGATAATGAACCATGAAGATGAAATAATGCAGGGACCTCATGAAACCCCTAACTGGCATGCCCAACCTGCTGCCAGGGACCACAGGCAGGAGGGGAATTCTGAGTTTAGTCCAGCACAAAACTGCACACATAAACTGTTATGAAGGTCTTCACGGGCTTTTGTGCTTATTAATTTTTTTAACTGGCTCACCTCTTTCTTGAGTCTGAACTTTGTAGACAAAACTACAGTGGTGCAAGGCAGATAGGGGCAAACCTGTCAGGTCTCTTCTCCCCATATCCTTACTCAGTGGGAACGATGTTTGATCATCTGCTGAAGCGAGAACCAGCCCACTTGGGCATGATGTAAATGAACAATGAACTATCCCCATACGCAGTGAAGGAAACCCAGCCTCAAAAACCAGATGAAACAAGTTGTTTACGTGGTTTCCCAGAGATGTGATATTCCCAATCATAATCCATGGACCCTCAAGGAGTCCACTGGCCCCCATTCTCAATGTCTAATAGCAAAAGGTACAATTATTCTATTCGTAGCAGAATGGACTTGGCCATTCTGAGTCTTGGCTGACTCGGCTTAATGGCCCGACACATGTGCAATGCCCAACGACTAATGTAGTATGTAGCAGTCCTTCCAGAGGTACAGAGACCACCTGCTTGCTGTATTCTTACCACACCATCTCCACATCCACTGCCACTTGACCAAGGTATCACACTCCCCCAGCAGGGGACGTTGTACCCTCATCCTGAAGTCTAAGGAGAAGCTCAGTCTCCATGAAGCAGGAGGATGGGGGTCCTGAGAACTAAGAGTTGTATACTCTGTCCACACCCTTTAGGCACCTTTAAGCCAATCATACCTCTCCCAGGGAACCCTGTCCCCCTCTAGGTTCTAAGAGTAACCATGTTCTAAAAGTAACCCAACCTAGAGATCCTTGAGGGCAAACTCTGAGAGTTCTTCAGCAGCTGACACCTGAGATCTCAAGATTCTGGGTAGTTTTCCCATAAATGTTGACCCAGTGAACCAAGGGACGCACTTCTATATGTCTGCTGTACCAGGGATGCCCACAGAGGAGAAACACTTGCTACAAGTGAGACCCAGCAGTTAGCGTGTCAACTCTAAAGACCAAAGTCCTTGGGGAGTGGGTGACTGACCGATGATAACTTCATCAGAGTATCAGGTTGAAAATACAAAACACAGGAGTACCTCCCCTCCCCTGACAGACCTTGGTTTCAGTCCCATAAAACCACCAGACCCCTCAAACATGTAAGGGAGCACATCTCGTACATGTCAGTTCCTGGGTTTTCTTTCATGATTCTTTTGACCTCAGAGTCATTTCCTGAGAAAGAGAGGGTTACACCTGGAGGGTAAACTAGGGCTTGAGGGCTGAGAACTTAAAACCTCATCCAAGGTCTCAGGCTCACAGCTACCACCCGAGGCACATCCAGGTTACCTGGCTCCAACGCTGGGACACTTGTCATCTCACTACGTCTACCTCATCCTGAGCTGTCCTGCCAGTGCAGAACACCTGCAGCATCTCAGGCGCTCAGTGTTGACAGTCACCCACCGCGGTCTGGACATGGCCTTCCAGGAGGCACCAGGGCTCACTCACAACACGCGGTCATCGGTACCGTTAGCGGGTTTCTTCCTCTCTGCACCTTGATAGAGAGATCTTACACTTTGCTACCCATGCCATAGCCAGCAACCTGAACAATCCACATGGCTTTCTCGGTCCCTCAAACACAGGGGCCTCCTTGTCCTACAGAGACTTCAGTTGTATCCCTCAAACTCCTGACAAACTCTGAAGGAAGGTCTCTTTCCCAGTTAGGGGGACCACACCACAGTGACAGAGGGGAGGAGGATTCTCAGACACTGCATGCTGAGATGAGGCCCAGCAGCTGGAAGGACCTGTCTCAGGAGCAGATGGAAACTTCCTGCTGATGTAAGAAATCCAAGCGGGTCCTAAGAACCTAAGCTATTTTAAGTGCACATCAGCCAAAGAATTGGAGAGGGGCCCAATTCAACATGATGACCAGTTAGGAAAATGGATATTTGGAGAAAAACCCAGCTAGTCCCAAGCTACCCTGCTTAGCAGCCAGAGTGGCAGAAGCCGTGGCATCCTTAGTTTCAGATGATACTACTGGAGACATAGAAGACTCTAAAGCTCGTCCAGGAAACTCCTCCAGCTGATGAACATGTGTGGTAAAGTGGACGATATAAGAATAACACACAAACGGTAAAAGCCTAGGGCTTGAGGGAGAACTCAGCAGTTAAGGATGCCGGCTGCTCTTGCAGAGGAACCCAAGTTGTTTCCCAGCACCTACCTGACAGTTCACAAGCTTCTGTAACTCCAGTTCAAAGAACTGGAACTCTTTTCTGAATCCTATGGGCACTGCACATGCACACATACAAATAAGCAGGCACGCATGAAGTAAAAATAAATCTTTCTAAATGTCCCTAGCCTTCCTACCGCAAAGACAAAGAGGGATTATAGGACACAGACCAGCACACCTTATGTGACTGTGTGAAATGAACTAAGTACACATAAGGAAGTCTACAGGATTCTATAAGCATCTAGGCTGTGGATACACCAGAATGGGGAGACTGGAAAGTAATTTTCACTACGGTCCAAGTGGAATGAAATAAAGCTAAATTACTTAATGAAAACACCCCACCCAGGACTGATGAAACATGTGCTATAGGAAAAGATAATGGGGTGCAGCTTGCCAGGGGGTGAGGACCCGCCTGAGGGCAGGGGACAAGTTCCAGCTCTAAGAAGAACTAGACCTTATCCAAGTCATAAGAAGCTAAGTATGGACTAGGGAAGAGGGCTGTGAGAGGGAGGGGGCAGGGTCTGTAGCCCTTGGCTTCCGGAGGGATGTTGAACATATATGGCATTACACAGATCGAAGGAGCAAATGAACACCAAGAAATTATATAAGGTTCCATGTAAGATGTAAGTCCCTGACACCAACTCCTTCTGAGTCTTCCAAGCTCCAATCCACGGAACTTTGGCTTGGAAAGTTTTACCTCTTCCTGGGCAAGAAGGCCAGAGCACCAAACTTTTGCCTGTCTGTGCAGATTGTTTCCATTGCACAAAATGAGCTAGCACATGCACACCTGGCACACACATGTGCACATACACACACACACACACACACACACACACACACACAGAGTGAAGAGCCCCCAGCATTCTCTCTCTTTTCTGTGGAAGAGGCATTAATTGGCCAGTATGGACTCTAAATACCTTTTCTCCTGGAGTCCCCCTTACACCTCGTTCTCCTTGGAGACCCTGGGGGAAAAAAAGCAATGACACACCTCATAACGTGGCCTCCCAGTGCTCAGCCTCTGGAGGTCCCCAGAAAAATTTCAACTCACACCCATGTCCATGACAAGGTGGTAGAGAAGGTCCTGTGTCACCCAACTACAATTACCAGGAAGCCTGAATTCCTGCCTCAACCTGGACCTTGAACCCACACACTTCCAGATGTGATCCTGGGATTGTTTTCCTGGTCCTATCCTCAAGCTATGGAACCCAGATCACCTGACAAAGGGAAGACCATTGAGTCAGCCCACAACCACCTGGAGCCTACAGTTCCATCATGATCAAGGGGCTCCAACAAGGACCTAGAAGCTCTAGCCCCCTTTATAAGCCTCTGCTGTACCTACGCCAGGGATAAAGCAGAGCCCTGTACCCCCTCCTACTTTCCTCTAGAGCAGCACCAAGACCCTGTGCTATGAACCCCCACCCTTCTATGGTCCCTCTCTTTTTTTATGGAGGAGATCCTCATTATGCAGAAAATGTGTGAAGTCTAGCACTTCCTGTACTGATACTGATTCCAGGACAATGCCACATCTTTGACCTACAGAAGAGCGTAAGGACCAAAGCCTTGAGATGCTCATTTAAGGAAAAGGGATCTGCAGAACTGATCACCCAGGTCTAAAGGATGAGAGGACACAACAGCATCCTAGTTGCATGGAACCACTGTGGCCATGCATGCTGACACCAGAGGGTCTTGGATATCTACACGGCAATGAAGCTGTTTTGATAAAATTTTTACACTTTCTTTAATTTGCAGATAATCTCAAATTTCTTTCACTGAGACTCAACAATAATGGTTTAATGACCAAGAAGCTACGTGTGCCTCTTTTACATGATTCACCTCTTTAAACCAAGGACACAACTGTCCAGCATCTAGCTCTAATGTGGGGGCTGGGGATTCTCTAGACTCCACCTTCCTTCTGGAGTAGATGACTGTGCACTGTGCATGTGGGTGGAAATGGCTTACACCAAGTGTCATTCTCCCAGGCTCTGCCCTGCTTCGTTAGGAAAGGGGCCCCAGGAATGTGCATTTAAGCTTGTTCCCCTGGTGACTCATGAGCCCCAAAGCATTTAGGAATTTCTACTCCAAGAGAAACTAAATTGTCCTTAACATCCAACCAGCAAGAGATAACTGTATAGACTGAGGTGAAAGGCAGGCTGGAGAGTCAGCTGCTGACAGCTGCAGAAAGGGACAGAGCCACCTCCCAGCCCCACCATTCACTTACCGGAGCTCCAATGTGTCCAGACGGTCCTGGCAGTCCAGGGGGTCCCTGAGGGCCCTGCAGAAGAGTCCACAAAAGAAGGATGGAATGGAAAAAAGGGCAAGTGCTTCTCAGCCAACGTTCTTTTTAGAAGGACACACTGCTTCTTATGTCACGTGTGCTACCCACACTGCCTGTACCGTGGTGACTGGTAGGCACACCCTGCCCTCATGCCCTGTCAGAACACCCACGGCTCTTTCTCCCACCTGATGCCTGCCAAAGCCACAATCACAGGAAGGCATGCGGAACTTCAAGGAAAGGCCAATGGTATGGCCTCTGGGCCATCGGGAGCCTACAGGTAACAGTCCCACTGTCATCTGCCCCAGGTCCCTCAGCCTTCTCCATGGTCTGACCCAGACAGGCGGGTGACTTCTGACTCTGTGCAGCTGACTGCTGTAGCTGAAGATTTCAGGGAGCCACATGGTGTGTGCAGCCTGGGCAAGTCCCGTGAAGGGATCTACCAGAATTCTGAGCACAACCTGGTTAAGCAGAAACTCCCGCCATCTGAGAACAACACATTCGTACGTTTCTATGAAAAATCACTAGAATAAAAAAATTAGGCATTTCTTCTGTCAAAGCTATCCCAACTTTTATAAACTACCCTACAGCAACAGAAACGTAGTACACATACACATACCACTCCCACACTCTGCCTCCACACGTACACCATACCCCCACACATATGCCATACACATCACACACACACACACACACACACACACACACACACACACACACCTACATGCTTTAGTGTTTCAATGATTTTAGTTGAAAACAAAGGAAAATTAAAAAGTAAGCCTGGAGCCATCAGTACGTAAATGCTATGCACATTATAACGGCATCCAAATCACTGGCTGTCAGGCACCAACTGAAGAGGAGGATCTAGTTCTATCTGGATTGGCATGGAAAGTCTCTACTGCTATAGAGAATAATACATTTTTCAACCGTATGGCCAGTTTCTGTAAGAATGCATGAGGAATTATACATGTGTAGACATATATCTATATGTATAAAGTTACACGAGAAAGAGGCAGAAACCGATCCAAGCACCTCATCAATAGCTAAAGCAGCTGGTTTGCACCCCTGAGAACTGTCTGGACCCTGAGAACATAAGCAGCTTCCAGCAATACTTACCCGCATGCCCACCTCTCCAGGCAGTCCCGGCTCTCCCAGCTCTCCTGGTTCCCCCTGAGCAAAATCGTCACAAGGTCATAGTCAGCACGATGCAGGCCCCAGGCACCCCCAAAGTGGCTGCCAGATGCCTGGGGTGTCCATTCCCCACAGCCCAGAACTCATCACAAGTGAGACAACCACAGTGATGAAGAACTCAAGTGGTAAAAACAGAGCTTACCCTCACGCCTTTACTGCCATCTCTGCCGGGTGGCCCGGGTGGGCCCATGGATCCCTAAAAGGAGAGAAAGAGAACACCCATTGGCATAGGATAAAGACAGCAGTGGGGCAGTGGAGAAAGCATCAGACAGGAGGAGGGGCTGGAAAACGATGAGCATTCCTGTAGCCTCAAATATGCTCTGTTGACCACAGTTCTCCATGCCATCTTTGCCTGTATGAAGAGACAGCAGTGCCACAGAGCTCGGTGGGAGGTGGGCAAAAGCTCCTGGGAACCTGGAGAATAAACCTCAGTCATATACAGAGTGCACAAAGGAGTTTTCTGGGAAACAGTGGCTATGGTCAGACTACTGTGGCCTTCTTTTCTTTTACCATGGACTCAGAAGAGTTTGAGGGTCAATCACACGCATAGAACAAAAAGAGGAAGCTAATAGTATTTGGTCAGCAACTCCTATCTATCCGGGGTTTGGGGAAAGGAGAGACATTCCATTGGTCTCCAGGTCCATTTGTCCATCCTTACCCGAGTATAACGAGGCACATGTCTAACTGGGGAAGTTTCCCAAGAGGAAAAAAGTTGCTCTGAGCGAACAAGGGTTTCTGTGGTCAGTCATTTTCTAGGACACAGGGGTCTCTATGGGATCTTTTTGGATCAGACTGTCACAACCATCTTCCCTGGGGAATGCCACCATGGCAAGGTGTCCATGGCTTCCATTTATCCATCAGCAAACTGGGAAGAAATCACCTTGTTTGGTTCTCCCGGGATAGGAAGGGCTAATCATTCCAGGTAGAGCTGAGTCCTGAAGAGACTGAACTTTGACTGGGTGCAAATAATTACTGTCATAACTAGGTCTGTCAGAGAAGAGTCAACAGCGATATTAGAGTCAAAACAATTCCGATTTGTTAAAGAAACAACACAGGTGCTGCCGCCCTGGGTCCGTCATTATTACATGTTTACCACCCTGGGTTCATCGTTATTACATGTTTACCACCCTGGGTTCATCGTTATTGCGTGTTTACCACGAGCCTGGCACTAGGCGGTCTGGGGTCACCTCTGAGTGGAACTCATCCCCACAATCTACATTTACCCGCACTTCACTTAGCTCTCAAAATGAAAGCACAGGAAGGTGAAGCACTTCACCCAAAGCCACAGTTTTTACGGTAGAAAGCTTGACTTGGAGCCCCAGAGAATGCCTCTTCACTCTGCTACTGCATCTGGACACATCGGTCCAGTGATGTTTCACCATCCTACATAAAGACCAAACACTGCCATCACAGAGCATAGAGTGGTCTCTCGGCCCACCCGGAGGCCCACATGGCGAGAGGAGACAGGTTGGGGGAGTTAATGCCTGAATAAGCCATCACTGTTCCCCTCTCCAGGGACCATGCTCTCCTCCTTCAGCCTCAGCAAAACCCACTGCGCTAGAAATAGTGCAGTCTCTTGACATCATGGGAGCTAGAACATCAATCAGCACAGGTCCATGAGGCTGAAACGGAGGCCACATATAGGGAAAGATAAAACCCCATATGATCTACCTCTCTCCGAGGCGCATGTGTCAGATCCCTTCCTTCACTGCTTATCCATCAGAAGTACCCCAGCCTCCTTAACTTCATATCCCTCTATCCTAAAAAGTTAAGCCCAAAGGTCTCCAAAAGAGAAACATCATAAAGGGCAAGCACCTCCTCTGAGGAATCCTCCGCCCCCTGCAGAAAGCTTCCCTCAGAACGAGGTCTATCTAATCACTGAGGGCAGACTTCTCCCGATACACTGGTTACCCACTTGAAACAGCGTGTTCTTTGAAAGGCCTGTCTGTCTTCTGGCTCCTATAGGTTTGGATATCCTGCAGCTGAAGGCAGGCAAGTGGTATCAGAGGGGCTCCTGCTTTGGAAATGAAAGTGAGGGCACATCAGGGCACAATTGGCCCACAGGAGGGTCAAATAAAGGGAGTCATGGGTGTGAGCTGTGACACCTCCCAAGAGAACCCCGGAGAGTTCCGGAACCTTTGCCTGTCCCCACAGTTATCTCTTTTGTAGCCTTCTGGTTCTGTCGCAGGGAAACCCAAGGAAGGCCCTGGAGTCTGGCCCAGACATGATCTGGGAACTCTGAGACGGGAAACAAGAGGGCATGGCACCAGTTCCTGACAAGACACCAGGGCTCTGCAGATGCTCTCTGAACCTCAGCCCTTTGGCTTTTAAGGGAAGGTTGGGATGGACCCTTGTTCCAAAATGAATCTTGGCCATATGGTCCACCCGAGCATGGTGAACAGCCCCGAGTAGAGGAAAGAGAATGGTCTCAAGAGCTGGCACGCTGAAGCTTTAAGGTCTCCCACATCTCTCAGTCGTGACGGCCTAAGGCAGGCTAGGGACAGGTCTAGAGTATGTATGTACATAGATACAGCATGCATCTTTGAGGACTCTACACCTCACGTGAGAAGCTGGCCTGTCCAAGACCGTGGACAACTTGGCAGCTCAGTTTTAGATGACTAACAGAAGTGATCCCGTAATGATTTAATACAAGCGTGGGTTGCTGCTTTTTGTATAATTAATACTGGAGGATTATTTTCTAAGTCAGAGCATATAACAACTCCCCCCACTTTCCTCTCCTCTCTCACTCAAATATAAATGCATGTTATAAATTTTTCTTTTTTTCAAATTAAAATCATTTTTACTTTTGCCTTTCCTCTAGCCAACCTGTCCCATGTATGCCACTTCACTCTCCTTGATCTTACTCAAATTTATGGCCTCTGTTTCTTTGTTACATGAATGAGTGTATATGTATTTGTGTGTATGTGTTCCTACCACCTACCCAATCTGTACAATTATATATATATATATATATATATATATGAATGAATGAATGATTTCAGGACTGACCAATTAGAATACTTATCTCTGAGTAAGACGATTTTTCCCACTCTTGCCTGTGGCTCTTTATTTAGGGTTGGACCCCTGCACAAGATTTCTTCCTTTTCTCCCTTCCATGTTAGCACGTGTAGTAGTACTGTCTTTGTTGAGACCTTGCTTAGGCAGCCACGTTGATCAGACTTCGTGTGTTCAGCTTCTCTGACATGTCTAGAAGATGTCATCTCATGGTAAACTCTCTATGCTTTTGGCTCTTAGAATCTTTCCATCCTCTCTTCCTCAGCAATCCCTTGAACCTTAGGAGCAGAGGTTGTGTTGTAGATGTATCCTTTGGCACTGGGTGCCACTAAATGCCTCTGCGTTTGATCAGTTTACTGCAATGGTCTCTGTCAGGCTAGACTCTGGTGCAGGTTGTGCTGGCTTTGGCTGGGCTGAGAGGTTGGACGTGATGTGGGAGAAGCCTGTAGGTTGGGAGGGGCAAGGTTGTATTCTGTTTTTATCATTCAGATAACGAAGTCAGAAAACTGACCTGGCATGAGCAGTTTCCACCCTGAGATTGTCATGACATCCAAATTCTCCATTACACGGAGAGTCAAACTGGCCCAAATATATCTTACATGTTCTAGGGTCCCCTAATCCCACACCACAGAGTACTTACTGCCTTCCCACCACAGTATGCCTTCTGAAATGTTCCCCAGATTCACCTCCAGGTACCGTGAGGGTCTTTAAGAAAAAGTCACAATCTGCAGCAGCCTGTTTCTATCCCACTGAACTTCTCTCAGCTCCAGTTTCATTATTTGTAAGATGCATTTTATGCTGCATTCAGATGTGAAAATGAAATGAGTGTGCACATATCTTATATAATCAAATTATTATAGAAGTTAAGGTATAGCTCAGTGGTAAAGCACTTGCCTGACATGTGAAAGTGCTTGGGCCTGGTCACCAGCATCACAAGATCTATCTATCTATCTATCTATCTATCTATCTATCTATCTATCTATCCATCCATCCATCTATCTATCTATCTCCCACCCATCTATCACCTATCTATCTATCTATCTATCTATCTATCTATCTATCTATCTATCACCCATCCATCTATCACCTATCTATCACCCATCCATCACCTATCTATCTATCTATCTATCCATCCATCCATCTATCTATCTATCTCTATCTATCATCTATCACCTATCACCCATCCATATATCACCTATCAATCTATCAATCTATCTATCTGTCTATCTATTTATCTATCTATCTATCTATCTATCTATCTATCTATCTATCTATCTATCTATCTATCACCCATCCATCTATCACCTATCTATCTATCACCCATCCATCACCTATCTATCTATCTATCTATCTATCTATCTATCTATCTATCTATCTATCTATCACCTATCTATCTATCACCCATCCATCTATCACCTATCTATCTATCTATCTATCTATCTATCTATCTATCTATCTATCTATCTATCATCTGTCTATCCATCTATCTATCTATCTCCCATCCATCACCTATCACCCATCCATTTGTCTATCATCTATCTATCTATCTATCTATCTATCTATCTATCTATCTATCACCCATCCATCTATTATCTATCTATCTATCTATCTATCTATCTATCTATCTATCTATCATCTATCTATCCACCCTGTTAAAAACTAACAATACGCCCTCCCCACACTTAACAAGCTGACACTCTAAGATTGGGAAGGCAAGAGGACTGAGAGAGATAGTCTGGGTGATACATTGAGATCCTGTTGCAAAAATTAAAAAAAATTATACCCTCCACAACCACAAAGTTAGCCAGTAAAGAGTAGATAGCCACCCTGAAATTCATAAGGTCAGCATAGGAAGATGCTCAAAGGGAATTTGCTGAATGTCCACAATGAAGTGTCAAAAGATAAGTCAGAGAAGGCAGGTAGGAAAAGAAAAGAAGAGAGAGGTCTGAACTTCCATGTACCCTTTGTGGTTGTTACCTTAGCAGAGAAACATTTATTTCCTCTTAAAGTCTGAATATCTGTGTCCTGAAACCTATTGCACACAATAGGGATTGCAGTGCTATCCTGGGTCAAAATCCTTAGAAAATGGGATTAGCAGCCTCACAAAAGAGGCTCAGGGGAGTTTATTGTTCTTTTCTGCCATGTCAGGGCAGAGCCATAAGCTGCCATTTATAAAGCACACATCCTTTGGCTGACACGAACAGCAGGCATTGCCATCTCAGACTTCAGAGTCTTTAAACAGTGACCAACTCATTTCTGCTGTGTAAGAGTTAGCTACTTAAGGTTGAAAGATGCTGTGAGAGGGAGAATCACCTTTTTCTGAAGTGCAGCCATTGGGAGGTCCCCTATGCCCCAGTGGATGATGCCACATCTACAAGCATATGGGTAGCACTAATCGGACTCTGTGGGCTAAAATGAAATGAAATGAAATGAATTAATGTGGCAAGGAGATGTGATAGGTTTCTAGGAGGAGCAGATATGATCTACATACACTATATACATGTATAAAATTTTCAAAGAGTAAATTAAAATTTATTCCATCCCTGGTCTTTGGTTGTAGCATCAGTATTAAGCTAAAATATATTTCCTCCTATGTCTTGACTTCATCGACTGCAGATGGCATGATACAAGGAGGAATCCTGCGTCTAGCCCAAGGGTGGCCAGGAAATGCTTTCAAAGACAGGAAACTTCAAACCAAGCATGGTGGTGCTGTCATTTTGAGTGGCTTTCTAAGCCTTTGCATTTCAGTTATGAAAGAGAAATCATTACTTGGTCAGTTAGAGAAATTTCAAATAGGTACTGCACATCCATCCATTACAAGAAGACAACCAAGCCTGCTGGGAGGGGTATATTCCATGCCTGAAATTCTGACTCAAAATTGTAGTTTTGATTCCAAGTTCAGACTCTTGACTCCTCTGCCCCATGTGACTGTCTCCAGGACTCCATTGGGAGTAACACAAGACAACATCTAGCAGGACATTACTCATACACTGACGCCCTCTTGACAGTAACCAGAGCCTTGGGGGGGTTCCATACTTTATTAGCCAGATGTAATTACTGGACTGCAGATGTCTCTTGCTCGCCTGAAGAGATGACGCCATGGCTCATTTCTAAATGTCCTCAGCTGGAGAAACTGTACCAATGTGATTCTTCATCTATTTGGCAGCAAGCATGACAAGCCAACCCTCCGAAGAAAGTATTAGGAATGTTCTAGACAGTGACCCTCAAAGTGAGAGGATCCTGGACTGGCACTAGAAGCACTGCCTGGAACCTTTTTAGGCAGACATGTTCCCTCATCCATAGCAGTCTTAATGAATGAGACACTCCAGGATCTAGCTAGTCGATTTAATAGATCTTCCAGGTTGTTCATTTGCTGGCTCAAATGTGAGAACCACTTCTGAGCACAGACAAATTCAGACTATGGACTCAGGCAACATGATATCAAATCCAACCATGACCACATATGTTGATAAAGCCACCCGATCCCAGATCTACTATAAGATGAGGACAAGGATGTCCAGCTCAAAAGCTAAGCGAAACAGCAGTGCCAGACTCTTGAGGGGTAGTAGTGCTTGTAAACTTTTGGTGCTGCTATTGACCCTAAGATGCCATGTGAATTATTTTAGGTGAACTGGAGAAAGGACTGGACCTCAACACTGGCACCTGTGAGATACTGTCAGTGAATACTCCCTCAGATGCCTATGGTCTTAGAACTCCTCCTTGGGGGAAGAGCACAGGGGAGTTCTGACATTCTGCAGCTGCCAACCCCTGGGGATAAGAAATTATTTGTGATGAGGGTGCAAAAGATGCCATTTGGTATTAAAAACAGAATACTGCTGGTGTAAGAGTAATTATACATAATGCATAAGTTCTTTTCACAAATGTAAGTCATTTATTTTAGTTATTAGTTCATTGAATCCTTGCAAAAACCCATATGGTTCTAGTATTATTATATTTGCCAAGTCACAGACGAGAAAAGCCATGATTTCAGAGATGAAGTCATGATGAAGTCATGATCCTTTGCAAAACAGCTGCTAAGTGGCTGAGCTAAGGTCTGGACCCAATAAACCAGCACCTAAATGCCTCCCACTTAGCCTTGCCTGATACTGTCTAGCAATCCAACATTAACCTCACCCATTTAGGGTCTCAACCTCTCATTTGAAGTGCTTGGCCTTGAGATTTAGCAAGGATCTGTGTGTTAGATGAAGGGAGGGGGAAAACTGATGGCTTCTCCTGTTCCATTTCAGCCCTGGACTCTGAGACTCTTAAAAAACCAAATCTCTTCCTAGGTGCCATTCAGCACCACAGACAGTTCCTAAAGCACTTTTGGTGATTTCAGTATTTGCCCTCAGCCTCCAAGGATATGTGAAGGCATACAAACAAAGACACTAACTTCCTCCTAAATCCTTTCATTTTTGTCAAAGCAGGAGAAACTCAGCCATAGTCCCCCAACTCAATAACCACATAATTCACATTAACACGGAAGCACAAGCAAGGAGCAAGGAGCAAGGAACGGATGACACCAACGAGCAAAAGTTCAAAGTTGTATATGCATAAACACAAATTTCATTTCTAGCTTTCTACTCAAAAGCTCTATAATGAAATTGTTATATAAAACAAGCTGATTTACATACAGAACAGTTTTGAGGGTCAAGAACTCCTAGATACAGCATTTCTTTCAGAAAAGGACAGAATGACTGTGCATGTATCAGAGACCACCCAGCCTCCGAACAGTCACCGACTTGCTTGATGATCTTGGACACAATTCAGTCTTCTTCAGAATGTTTGAAAACTAAAGACTGGATTGTGTTAAAAGGCTAATCAAGGGCTGATGTCATGAGTTTGACCATCACATTCTACCGTGTCATCAGACAAAGTCCAATCCACACTCTAGACAAAACCATCACCATTGGTCAACTGACCTGCATAACTGTTATAGCTAACAACACCTTCTGCTTCCAGAAAGAAACAGAAAATTAAAGGTATACCATTATTCCTTGCTACATCCTATGATTCTCCCTTCCCAGACACCCCTTGTCTCCACCCAAATGGAGAACTTAGAAACAACAGTAAACTGTTTCAAACAATCTAGCATGCTGCAGATCCAAGGCCAAGACATGAGTAGATTCCCTGTCTGGTGAGGTTCACCTATTGGTTCCTGGAGGAGTTTCTTGTTAGGCATGTATATGACAGAGGGGTAAGAGGGTCTCCCTTGGAGCCCTCTCATAACGACACTGATTCTACTCATAAAGTTTCTAATCTTACAACTTTATCACATTTCAAATACCCAACTTCTAATACTATTGCTGGCAGATGGATATTTGGAAGTGTAAGGTTTTGAGTTTGAGGAAGCACATATTCAAATATAATGTCTCTGGATGATTTTAGAAACTCATCTCTGGCCACTGTTCTAGAAGGGAGGCACCCGGATCATCCACACGTGGCAGGGCTCTGTTTTCATGTCCCACCCCACTCTGCAGTCTTTCTTCCCTCATGAACTCCTCTCATTTTGCAGTTTCAAAGGGGGCCTGCTTCTGCAAGACTCTGGGGGTAACTGCATCAGGCCAAAAGGGCCCATTCTTTTATGATGTGAATGGCTCAAGGTGGGTATGCCTTGTGGGGATCAGAGAAGTGACAGTCTGAGTACAGACCTACACGTCACGAGTATGGAGCCCTCTAATCACAGCAGGGGCAAGCGAGAATGTCCTTTTAGATATTGGCTGTCCCATTTAGTCACACAGAGATCACAGTGACAGTCTGAGTTTGAGGGTGAGAGTTGGATCGTATGTACATGCACACACACTTCCATGATGGAATTCAGGGCCTCAGGCACACTAGGCAAGTTAACTGATATATATATATATATATATATATATATATATATATATATATATATATATATATATATATATATATCCAATATATATTTTTTGAACAGAGTCTGGCTAAGTTACTCAGGTTGGCTTTGAACCTGCCATACTCCTAACTTAGCTTTCCAAGTAGCTGTGATTACTTGCCTTCATGCCTGAGACTGATTTGTGTTATTTCTTTTTCCCTAAACACCTATCCTGGCCTCTGCCCACTCCCCTTTACTCATAGGGGCAGGCACCTCTTCCCACCCTCCATAACTTGGGTTACATATATTTCACAGAATGTATCCAAAGGTGACAAAATACTCTATTTCTGGCCATTCTTTATAATCCTAAGCATGATTTTGCAGTGTAGGACTTGATTGTGTTATCGTATATATAGCCACATTTTCATGCTATTGCCCCCCCACATCATCATCTGTTTCTAACTGCATATGTAAACTATTCACACATATTTCTCTTATAGTCTGCGTGGGTTGGGTATGTAAGCGTGCATTTCATGATGTTTCTTAGAGTCAACCCAGAAGGGAAAGTGTTAAAGATGGGCTCTCCCTGAACACCTCTTCCATATTTTCATAGACCAGAACTGTATGACATAATCAGCCTATTCAAGGAGCTGCCGTGACTCAGTCCAGGACACAGAAGCACAGGATATGTCCCCACAAGAGCCAGTGTTCCAATAACGTCAGTGACACATCACATGTGTTTGCCATGAAGCCTTGAGGAAACCACTCAAGGGCAATTGCGTCAGTTTGAACACATTAGTAATAAACACAGAGTCACTATTAATGGGGAAGCCAGTATTTGACTCCTCTACTTCACTCTCCCTGTGTCTCCTGACATTCTCTGTCTGTTGTTTGAATCTGAACCTACACCTGTCTGAATGCTGTCTAGTGAATCTGTCTGTGTCGGTGTGTGTCGGTGTGTGTCACTAACAAAGGGCTTTGCTTTTCCCAGAAAGCATTACTGGGGTAAGAATGGTATACTGTACGGAAACCTTAAAGAGTTTTCCAAGGGATGAAGTTACTAACCCCAACTGGCCCCAGGGGGCCCAGATAACAAATTAGTGCTATTAGCAATGTCTGTATGCTGCATTTTAACACTATGGATATTCATTTCATACAGTTTATTTCTATGTATTTGCTGTTTACCACATTTATTACCATAGCATGCACACACAAATGAACTCCTCTGATTCAGGAACACAGAGAGAAAGGTGTAGCTAATTTAAGATAACAGCTATGTCTTAGTTTATGTTGTAAAAATTGATCATCTGGGAAATCCAAGGCAAGTAGAGTAGGCTGTTACACTGTCCTCTTAAAGTCACGTTAAACAAACACATGATTGCACATTAGGATAGCAATCTTAAGTGATCTCAAGGTGTATACATCAGGCTATGAGGTCCAGCAAAAAGTTCCAGGTCCTTAGAATGTAAAAGATATTTTCAGAATAATGGAAATGTGTTGCCACAGGCAATGACTGAAGTGGAATGCTTAGTGGCTCTTTGCTTTCTTCTGTTTTTATTGACTACCATCCTGAGTGTTTCCTTGGAGAGTAAGTTGCATACTTCCCAAGGTCTTCTGTGCTGTGGTTGTTATTTAGAAGGGAAACAAGATACAACTTACATAGCTGGGAACAAATCAGCCCTGCCACACACTCTCTTCCAATTCTGTCTGTCCAGTCACATCATACCAGCTCTGCTCCTCATCTGCTCCCCATTACGTCATTTTTTGACTCATCCCCAAATTTCTCTGGACGGTCCCCTCTCAGATCTATCTTCTTCTTGCTAGTTGAGCATCCTTTTCACTGGTTCCCTATCACAGTACATGAAACCTAAACAGGCTTTGATATCTGATATCCGACCTGGTGGTCCTCAGGTAGTGTCTCTGGCTGCATCTCCATTCTGCTGAGCATCACTAGTCACACTTTACCCTGAGCACAGTAAGCCAGTTTCATCTGTGCAAGGCCTCCTCCTGCTCCTCCCTTCACTAGGGTGTCCTGCCCAGACCTCTACTTCTCAAGCACTGCTCCGGTGGCCTGTTCTCCAGGAGACTGCTCTATGGGCCCTTAAGACATTCACAGTCCCTGCTTTTCTCTTCTCTCAGCTCTATTGCCTGTCTCCACCTGCTATCCCTTCCTGCTGTGTCTGCATTTGCTCCTACCACCCAACTCAGAAGCCAGGCCTGCAGCAAGGGGCCTTCTCCCTGACTCAAATCCACAGAAGTTAACATAGCTATACACACCTCCCACAGATCCACCCTGAACCCTGGAGAAAACCAATAAATGGAGGCTTACCTTCTCACCCTTTTCTCCTTGGATGAAGGGTCCTCTCCCCTAGAGAAGGAAATCAGAAGACACAGGTCCACTGAGGGGGGCAGCTATGTAGTGTGGCATCACCCCAAGAGTCAAGCAATTGGATACTATCTCATGAACTATGGTTGGGCACCTCTGAAAGAGGTGGAGCTGTTATTGCGGAATGTGGATTCTCATGAGTGTTTTCTCATTTAATTTTCCAATAATGTAACATTATAGAAACAAACTGTTCTTTCCATAACAGCCTTATTAGAATATAATTCTCATACTATATAATTCACCCACTTAAAGCATCTAATTAGTAATTTTAATTTCTTTAAAGTTATACAAAAATGTTCACAATCCATTTCAGAACATCTTCACTATTTGCAAAAAGGCCAAACCCACTAGCAGCTGCTCCCCATTTCCCATCCCTAGCCCTAGACAAACATTAATCTGTTTTCTATTCTATTCTAGAATAGAAATGAATTCTATTGTATTTCTATTATATTATATATATATATTATATATATCCATATATCATACTCAGCAGTCTTCTAAAGCTTCATCCATGTTGTACCCCACAGCACAACTTTCTTTGTTGTAGACCAATGGGAATGCAGAGACCCAGGACACTTCATTTACTCATGGCCAGTGGGTCACTGCTACTTTATTACTAAGAGAACAGCACTCTGAATGTGTGTACATGTTTTTGTGTGAATATATGTGATGTATGATTTCCCTCTGTATGCTGTGATTACCATTAATGAATAAAGAGACTGCTTTAGACATATAGCAGGGCAGAACGTAGGTAGGTGGGGAAAACTAAACTGAATGCTGGGGAAAAGAAAGGCAGAGTCAGAGAGAAGCCATAGAGCCCCATAGAGACAGATGTTGGAACTTTTCCCAGTAAGCCACAGTCTCGTGGTGATACACAGATTAATATAAATGGGTTAAATTAATATGTAAGAGTTAGCCAATAAGAAGCTAGAGCTAATGGGCCAACAATGATTTAATTAATACAGTTTTTGTGTGATTATTTAGGGAGTTTGGGAAGCTGGGAAATGAACAAGCAGCCTCCTTCCTACACACATGCTTGTGTTTCTTCAGAAAGGGATTGTATTACATGGTAACTCCCTTTGTAGGCTTTCAAGAAACACAAGACTGATTGCCCGGAAGCTGCACATTTCCTCAGCAGGAAGACTCCCATTTTGCTACATTGCTGATTCTTCTGTCTTTCACTGGGAGTGAAGTACGCAAGGCAGCAGTCATTGCTGTGAAGTTGCTGATCTTTCCTTTGAAATCCATCAGTTGTATGTCCCGCCTCTTGAGGCTCTGTAGTTGGTTATTATGTTAATTGTTGTGTATCTTGGAGAAACCTTAAAGGACTGACTCTTCTATCCTAAAGTATCTCTTTTTATGAACTGTTCTATCCTAAAGTCCATTGTGTCTGATAATTGTATGATCGTTCCCATTTTTGTTTTCTAATTTCAAAATGTGTATTTTCAAAACTCCTTCCTCATTATGTGTGTGTATTTGTTCATGTGTGCCAGTGTGTGTGTGATATTTGTGTATGTGTGTCTGTGCGTGTGAGTGTACATGCATGTACACTTGTTGGGGATGGGACTCAGGGCCTTGTGTCTGCTAGACAAGAGTTCTACTACTGAACCACACTCCCAGTCTCCTACTTGTATTCTTGAAGCTCCCCTAGACAGGGTTGTAATCAGACATTTCTATACCTTGTCTGAAAATCTGTTTTTTTAATACACTTGTTAATAATGCAATTATTGACAAGAGTAGATTTATAGACATTAGAAGGAGCATGTGAGATGCCCAGGGTGAAGGAGCCACTATTAAATGGTCAGTTTCAGGCATCACAGGGGTACCACTTTAGAAGAGCAGAATTCTGGGGAAAGAGAGAATGAAGTACTATGGCTTTGTTTAACAGGTAGCACTTCCTGGTGAAAAAGAGAGGTGCTTTCTCTCATGGCTTGGATGCACTCAGTGCCTGTATTCACCAGGCCTTTGACCCACACTTGCTAACCAACATGACCAGACTTGGATGCATGGGGGAGCCCTGGACCTCACATACTTGCCACATGCTCTCTCAAAGTAGAAAAGTAGCATCTTACTTACAGTATCTCCTTTTTCTCCCTTGGGCCCTGGAACACCCATCAGTCCAATGGGTCCTGGATCACCCTGAAGGGTTAGAAGCAAAATGAACGTCAGGTCAGATCCTCCCAACCGCTCTTCCGAATTCTGTACTCACAGGTTGTCCACAGCCAACCTTGCCCTACTTCCCCAGAACTGATGTTATCCTGGGAGACTGTATCATGGGTCACCTGCCCCAACTTGGAAGGTAAATAAGAACCAAAGTCACACTCCCTCACATTCCTTGAATTTATTCACAAATCCCTGGGCCCTGCCAGACCTGGGCATTTGAGTACAGAGACTTTGTGTGAATGTTGAGACAAACCTTTATCATGATGTCAACCTGGTGCTGAGAAGGTGTGTACTACTACCATGATATGGAAAACAGACAGAAAACAGTGAGAACGAGAGACAGAAAGGCCAAGGTTGGAAGGAGGAGGGTAGTATGGAAAGGACTGTTTCGATGCGATGCGATGCGATGATAGAGCGCTTCACCCAGAAGACAGAAGCAAGAGAAGAGAAGACATGCAGCGGCCTCTTTCTCTACCATCACCCTCAGCCCCAGACAAGGTATTAGTTGTGCAAAAGTAAAGACTTCCCACGCTGCCATGTAGTTGGTACCTCCAACCATCAATGTTCAAAGACCGAAGCACTGATGGAGAAGGCAGCATGCTGGAGAATGTGGGAGGGGGAGGAGGCTGCTTCTGACCAAAGATGGAGTCCTGTGCGCGAGCACCTGGCTTCGTGCAACTACCGAGTTTGCAATTTTTGTGCACAAGAAATGCATACAATTTATACAACTTAAATAACTCCTAAAGCCCAAGTCCTAAATGCTTCTTGAAACAATCAGCTTGCAAGGACTGATGCAAGATTAACTGCCTCTGGAGAGTAGAGCCTGTTGGAGCACATGGGCTGTGAACCTGAGCCTGGGCAACCCAGTCCTTCTTTCTGTAAACTTTTAGGCTAAGAAGTGCAGGTCTGGAAAGGTCAGAGTCTCATAGCTTGAACCTCATGCCACTTGTTCTTACTGTAGCATCTTAACTCGCTCCAAGGCAACTATGAGGCTGGTGGGACTGTGATCTAACACACCCCTGTCATGCTTCCACAGAGGTTAAAACAAAGGACACTATACCATGTAGGTACTGACCTTTTGACCAGGGAGTCCTACAGGGCCAGCAAAGCCCCGTTCACCCTGTAGGAAGAAAGACAAGAAGAAACAATAAAGGCGATATGTTAATTCTCTCCATCTCTCTTAAGGGCTAATTGCCTACTACTGGGCTTGAAATGTAGTCATATGCTCAGCCAGATAGGTCAGAGAGTTGAGCAGGAAACTACTGACTTCAGCTGAGAATCCGTTCCCCAATTGCAAACATGCATGGACAACTTTCACCACGACTTCCCATGCAGCCATAGAAGGATCAAAGCTATAAACACACCAGGGAACAGGAAGGGGGAATAGTCTATGTTCTCATTTATACATGGGAACTAAAGATGCCACACACAGAGATCAGAGAGAAGAACAATGGTTCCAGGCTGAGAAGTCGGAGAATGGAGAAGGCACTGGTCAGGGGGGTCAGATTTAACTTAGATGGAGACAAACTATAGGTCTGTGAGGTGACTGATGTTCTCTTTAGCTTGACCCAGCATTCTGCATCCAAGAGGCACATTAGAGCATCAGTTTATACCTTATAGATAAATGATATAATTGATCAATAGACAACATAAATGAGCATAAACAAAGTCATTTTATGGGCTATTATTTTCTCAGAACATATAACTTATTGAGAAAGTAAATTATGATGCCTGCTACTATCAATTTGTATAATGGTTATTTACTAAAATACAAAGCATGACAGGTCTAAGGCAATTTCTAGAAACACGGCTGCATTCAGATTTTAAAATGTGTGAAAGATCTTGTTAGTGTGTTTACACACACTTTGTATGCTGTGGGCACCTCTAATATTGCCAAGCTGAGAACAAACACATGTTTCTTATGCTATAAATAAAGACACCACATACTACTGGCCCATTTCTGCCTGATTCCATCACTAATGATATTTTCACTCTTGTTCTAGTTTGCATCTCTGTTGCTGTAATAAACACTCTGACAAAAAAGCAACTTGGAGAGGAAAATGTTTATTTCTTATTCCACTTCCAGGTCACAATCCACCAATGTGAGAAGTCAAGGCAAGAACCCAAGCCAGGAACCTGAAGGCAATTACTGAAGAAGAGACCATGAAGAGATGCAGCTTGCTCTGTCCGGCTTACTTAGCCTGCGTTCTTTAAATATATACCTTTATCTATTTATTTTCATGAGTTTTTTGCCTATGTACTACGTGTGTACCTGGTACTATCAGAAGCCGGAAGGGGGCATCAGCCACCCTGGGACTGGAGTTACAGACGGTTGCAAGCCACCATAAGGATGCTGAGAGTCAAACCTTGGTTCTCTGGAAGACCAGGTAGTGCTCTTAACTGCTGAGCCACCTCTCCAGCCCTTTAGTTTGCTTTCTTATACAGGCCAGATCCAACTACCTAGGGATGATGTAGAGAGCTGGGCTCACCCACTTCAACCATAAATCAACATCAATCATCAATCAAGACATTACCCCACCCACATGCCCAAAGACCGATCTAACAGAGGCTGTTCCTCAATTGACGTTCTCCTTCCCAAGTGACAAGAAAGACTAAATGGTATAACTCTACTCCTGGGTGCTCATTTACTTCAGAGCAATCACAGATGTCCTCAGCGTGTGCACGCAGGAGCTCCTATAGTGTCCATCAGAATGTCTTGGACACTGTTCGCATTCATCACCATGACTGGTAACAGAGATGTAATCACGGACTCCAAAGGATGGCTGATATCACTTATTAATTGAAATGAAAGACTTGAACAGCTGGAAGCAAAGCACGTGTAACCAGAGCTCTGCCTTAGAAGAAGATTGTGATTTCCTGGGCCTCGTGCTAAGCTTTTAATAGACACACAGATGCAGGAGGCAGGGGGCCACACCAGCTTCACAGGTGGGCAGGTAGCTCCTCCACGTGGCCTGTCTTCCATGCAGAGTGAGTAGGTCTTCTTGTCCGTCCACTTGTTCCTGTGAAGATAGCTCCCTAGGATGATCCAGGTCTCAGAGTTTTCTCTCCCTAACCACACTAAGACCTGCAAGTGCCACATCCTGCTGGTCTTAAAATCTCACTGTGCATCATAGTGTGAAGGACAGAGCAGGTGTTGATCGTCTATGGCCAAAAGCTAGGACTAACATCTTGGAAAAAAAGCATAGGTTATCAGGTGATGGCACACAGAGTATGAGGCCGAGACTGCACAGACTGAGAAGCTCAATCGGGAGACCCTCATGCTGCAAAGGGAATGGGAGGATGTGTGCCTTTCTCCCTCACCCCCGTCTGTCCATCTTCCTATCCATCCATCTTTTCACACTTTATTCACCAATTCAACCATTGTCTAATAGTTGCATCTGTATCCAAAGGTGAAGCAGCCCCCAAACACAGACACTATTCAATCTCTGTCAACTGGAATTTAGGATTGTGCTCAAGAAAAAACAAGGAAATGTTATCAGCCCAGTGTGGCCATGGCTATATATACTGAAGCCTGGGGAGAGAAAAGGGACTTTTCTTAGAAAAGAATGTTGTGTACTATTATTTTAACTAGGCAAAGGTGCATTACATTTGTTGATACTGCAGAATATTACCTTAAGTATGGGAAGGTATGTTACATTTCTTTCTGATGCCTTTGTTAATGATGTCAAGATGTGCCTCAGTGAGTAGTGCTGCACTTGTTTAATTATGTGAAGACACATAGCATTTGCTTCACCTTGCCTGCCTAAGGCACATGATTGGCCTAATAAAAAGCTAAATGACCAATAAATAGGCAGGAGAGGGGTAGGCAGGACTGGCAAGCAGAGAAAATAAGTAGGAGGAGAAATCTAGGCTCAGGAGAGAGAAGAAGGAGATGAAAATAAGGGAGATAAAGAGAGACATGCTCAGGGTCAGAAGCCAGGCTGCCATCAGCTAGCCAGGCATGGGAAGTAGGAAAGTAAGGGAGGGAGGGAGGGAGGGAGGGAGGGAGGGAGGGAGGGAGGGAGGGAGGGAGGGAGGGAGGGAAGGAAAAGGAGAAACAGATTAAAATAAGAGCTAAGCTAACAGTGGGCATTCTTAACTAATAAGAAGTCTGCATGTCTTGATTTGGGAGCTAGTTGGTGGCCCAAAGGAAGAAGCCTGCTACCAAAGAAGGTCCTGGACAGTTATCAAATGGGGGTGAATGACAAGGAAAAGGGAAGTCTGGAGAGAAATCACAAGGCCAACATGCTCAGCAAAGGTTCACTGCTCATGCTTTAGAAGACGAGCAGGTGTCAGCCAGGGAAGGCTACTCAAGAAATGGAAAAGATGTGTCACGCAGAAGGTGCTGTATCCTCAAATGGCCAAAGATGAGATGAGTGTCCTTGCAAGAAACCTGCTTTTATTTGACCTGGGAACTATCAGGGAGAGATACTGAGTCATGAGATTGGAGGCACTGGGGATGTGGCAGGGGTCACATGGGGATGAATGTAATGAAAAGGTGTCCTTAAACCATGCCAAGGAGGTCAGAGGGGAGCCAAGCACTGGTGAGTTAGACAGTGGCAAGGGAAGTCGATGCCTCTTGAGATTCCCAGCAGTGACCACACAAGCTTCCATGGGACCCACTCAGACACAGACCTGGATGCAAGGGGAAGCCCTGGCCTTGGGAGGGTGGGTTTGGGTAGCACCTCCTATCTGGGCACAGTGGCAGGAGAGCAAAGCCTCTTCACACCCTTTCTCACTGGGAATCTAACTGCAAGTGAGACTCAGGAGGATGTGGGTTTAGACAGCCGCCTCTCTGAGGCTTCCCTGGCATGTGGAAGAGATCTGTTCCCGGGCTGAGGCAGCCGGAGCCTGAGCCTGCAGGTGGAAGACCAGCTGCCCTGCTTGAGTGTGCTGACCCCATCTTTCTGCGGCCTGCTTCTTCCCTAACCTAGATACTGGCCATGGGGTATCCTAATGTCTCCTACAGCCTGACAAAAGCTCAGGGAATAACTAGTCATTGGCAAGTTGACTTGGCAAGGAGCTCCTTACTTTATCCATGTCTTCCCAAGAGCCTGGCTCTCTAGAAACAAGGGGTGGGAGGTGTGAAGAACAACAGCGAGGGGGAGAGGAAAGAGAAGCGCATATTGGTTAGATATTACCTTCAAAGTGACTGATCCAGTTACCTCCAACTCTGTTCACCTGGGGCTGGGTGTCCCTAGTACTGGGCAGAGCCTCACAGTCCCTGTGTGTAGCTAGCACCATATGGGTGAGGACAACCGCTAAGGCCCTGGGGGTACCGGTCCAGAGGATCTCAGAGAGACTGTCTTCAGACAGTTCTGCTCCTTGACAACCTTGTTCCTACTATTCATAATAGTAAGTGTTTTCGGGGGCTGGAGAGATGGCTCAGAGGTTAGGAGCACTGTCTGCTCTTCCAGAGGTCCTGAGTTCAATTCCCAGCAACCACATGGTGGCTCACAACCATCTGTAATGAGATCTGGTGCCCTCTTCTGGCATACAAGCATACATGGAAGGAATGTTGTATACATAATAAAATAAATAAATCTTTAAAAAAAATAGTAAGTGTTCTCTCTCTCTCTCTCTCTCTCTCTCTCTCTCTCTCTCTGTGTGTGTGTGTGTGTGTGTATGTGTGTGTAACACCACTACCGACCTATAGAAATTTAAAAGCAAATAAATGAAAGCCTTGGGTACAAACCAAGAACGTAATGTGTGCCCAGTGGATATAGGTATGGATGTTCACAAGCATGGAGCACTTTGCAAAACTTAAAATTATAGCCAAACCTTTATTCATAAATATACACCCACACCCACCCCACCACACACACGTGTAATGACACATATTCAGATTAGTGTGTGTGGTTAACCAGAGGAAACAGCAAGAAGGGTGAGGGTGCAAATAACAGCCAGGGAGACCCCATAACGCATTATTAGCTGCAGGAAAACATTAATTAGACCGAAGTCTGAGAACCTCCCTTCCGTCATGCACAAAAGTAAAGAAACAGACATTCCAAGGAACACGATGGTGGTCTGAAAGCCGGGGGCCACCCTGGTCTGGTAGTTCAGGTGTGGTGGGAAGCTGTTCCTTCAGCTCACTATCAGAGCGGTCCTGCCGACCAGCCTGGCCTGCCACACTCAGCTCTGATGCTACAGGGGACTGAGGGAGGACGGTGAAAGCGGGGCGGACTACCTTTTCTCCTGCAGGGCATGAGCAGTTGATGGTCTTCAGAAACCCGATCTGTTCGCTACCAGGCGTGGGCAGCTGTGGAGGTGCAGGCGGAGGCTCTGTCACCACGGTCACCTGACACTGAAAGGAAAGGTCAAGGGGTCAGAATCTGCCACCCCCTGGTGAGGAGCATGAGGTCTGGAACTGAAGGAAGGGGGCAGGGAAAGGAAACCAAAAAGCACCCAAGGGCACACGAGTGGACAGAACACATCTAACAGGGCTCTGCTCTCCTGAGGCCTTCAAGTGGACAGGCTAGGCAGTCAAGCTCTAGACAGTGACCAGTTTAGCAACCTAGAAGAACCACTGAACCACCCTGGTAGCATGGCTCACCATGTAGAATGGAGACAAGGGTGGGTCCCTTATCATCTTCTGAGACGGGGTAAATGAGACCACTGAGGGAGACGTCCATCTTACTGTCTCTTACCTACACACTCCATAGCCTGACCCTCCTCCTTCTGCCCTCCCTAAAATCTCAGCTTCTTTTGCCCCCTTTTTCCTTCCTTCTCCTCCTCTCTACCCACACTTATGTCAAGGTGTCTCCAGATCCCCAGCCCCTGCACACTGTAGGAGTGCTAAGAAGAGCACAGTAATGAAGGCCTTTCTGGGTCCCCGAGCCTGGCCCACCCTGGGAAACAGGTTCCATTCCAATCCCACATTTCAAGCATATCTTGGAAGCAGGATTTGGTAGAAAAATATGGAGAAAATGGGATATAAGGAGTGGGTGATGAGGCCTAAGGGGTGCAGACCCTGCATTTAAAGGCCTAGTGGGTTCAATCCTCATCTCGGGGGCCATTAGTGTTCTGAGTGCTACATTGCTGCCTATCCCAAAGCACTGTAGTTTCCCCTCCCGTGGGCACGGAATTCATCAGCCCATTGCCATCTCGGGGCACCCTCCAACCTCTGCCTTCCACACTTCCCCAAAGCTGGGGCACGGCTGGAAGCTTTGGGTCACCCTGACTGAGGCTCTGATTAATGTGATTTTCCCCAAACTCATGCTCTGTGTGAATGGTTACAAGTAAAACATGAACCTAGAACCCCCCCACACACACACGCTGGTGGCCAGTGCCGCCCTGGGATCAACTGCTAATTCCCAAACCCTGAACACTCAAGTCCCATACGCCATATACATCTCCAGCCCAGTCTGTATGTAAGCTCACCGGACCGGATGGGATATCGCAGCAAGTCTCCAATTCCGCATGCCTTGAGTCACAGTAGATCACAATCCGCTGCAGGTCAAACTGCAAAGGAACAGGAGGAAAGAAGAAAGAACTGAAATCTCCCTGGTATGAGACAGTCCACTTGCTCTTGGGATCTTTCCCACCCTGTGCTGCTCTGGTGGGCTGGGCCACATGGGGAGACTCTGCATTGTCTGTGTACCCAAATGCCATCTAGAGAAAGTCCCCTTGCATGGGAGGCCCATGCTCGCTTGCACTGTAGAGAAATCATGGCCTTAGCCCCAGCTACACACACAGGCTCACCCACGCCTATCTGTTCACCACCACTGCAGGCAACATAGCACATAGATGATGAGACAGTTTCCAGACGGAAAACTCCGTGTGTCCCTATTCTCATGCTTTGGGGGCATCTCCACACAGTAGCTTACATGAACCTTTGAGATAAATACCCACTATCCATTTCACCTTTAATACCCTCTACCTAGTCTTAAAAACTTAAAACAGAAAGATCTCGATATTTAGGAATGATAGTGAAACATGCACACATGTGTACACACACACACACACACACACACACACACACACACACAGGCACACACACACTCCAGCCTGTGAACATGGCAGCAAGCTGTAGAGTGACTGCAGACCTGACAACTGTCTGCTTTCTGGGTCCCAGGCTCTTGCAGCCAGAGACTGCTATGCAGAAACCTTGCCTTGAGCTCAGGCTGAGATTATTGGATGTCACATGGTCAATGCAATTCAAAAACCAAGGCCGCTGCCTGGGCTCAGTTCATCCACCACCCACCCTGCTCTCTAGTCGCTCCCTTTTCTGGACTGACCTGGGTCTCTCCACACGCTAAACCCTTTCCCATGCACTCACCCCCTCAGAGTCCCACTACCCAGGAGACTCCTCCCGCCCACTGTTGACAGGCAGACTGCTCTCAGCTCCCATCTTCCTCTTGCTGGCCAGGCTCATGCTCCACCCCTCACCATTCATCCTCACAACAGGACCCGCCATGCAGCGCCACTGTGTTCCTCTGCTCTCCAGCACCTATTTCCTCTGCCACAACAAAATCTCTGGGGGACAAGGCTCTGCTCTCTCTTGCCCCCAGCTCTCGAGCAGCCCCTGACACAAGACAGATGTGGTCCAGGCAGATCCTCAACGGACGAAAGAACCTTTAACAAACAGAACTGGTGGGTGAGGGGCTCTGCCTGTGTGGGGTTCCCCAGACTTCTGCTTCTACCAGGAGTTCTTCAAAGCACACCCCATCATGCCACCTGATTCTCAACTGAAGGACAAGAAGATCTATGCATGTCTATCTCACTTCCTGTTGAGACACCAATCCAGACCAGAAGAAAATGAAAGACTGCGTATTCTCGATTTTGAGCAATGCGGGTCTTTAGGAGGCGGTCTGCTTTCTACATTAGCCGTGATCCACTGACCACAGCTGGGCCAACAGACAACGCTATAGAGCTGAGGTTGGGAGGAACCCCAAACTCCCACAACTGCCTTTGATCTGTGTTACTTTGTTACCTTAACCCTCCCCACCCACTGTCTGCCCAAGTCCCAAAATCTCCACTCGTTTTATCCTTCTGGGCCTCATTCCTGTCTGAGAGCCAAACTCGGGTTCAATCTACAGCAGCTGCGGGCTGAACTATCTCCTGGGTCAGCTCCCAGTCTCCCACTGTATCCCACACACAGGCGCTTCTGAATGGCGCTTTGGGAACTCTGGTGTGGAAACAGATTGGGAAGAGCTGAAAGCGTGAGTTGGGCCCTACCATGCTGAGTCTAAGGTTCAGCTGTCATGACGTCACATCAATTCTCCTATCCTCCATTTGCCTTTCAATGATATGGTCTCACAGAGCTACAGAGGGAACTGAGGGGCTCACAGGATACAAGGCCTGTCCCGCATCAAGCCTCGATAAGCTGAGGCCTCTTCCCACTGTATCTAAGGCCCCAAACCATAGAGCCACAAGTATTCTAGCTCCTGCTGTGGGAAGGATATAAAATACTGACTCTTCCTCCAAGAATTTAACCTAGAAACCCAGCTAAGGATGAACGGCTGAAGCCCCCAGATTCCTTGGGATTTGACACCAACAAAGCTTTCTCATTGATAGCAGGAAATAGGGGAATGAGAGGATCCTCCCACTTAAGGAACCAGTCCAAGTTCCAAGTGAAAGAGACACTGAGCTCCTTGTGGACTTACAATGTGGAGTGAGTCCTTCCATCTCTGTGCCTGCCTTTGCCTCCTAAGCGGGACTAAGGGACATCACAGTGCTGCAGTGTTGCACCGAGTGAGGCGCTCAGAGCTGACAGCAACCACACAAGGGTGCACTGCCCAGAGGCCACCAGAGTCTCTACCTGATGCATAAACCGAAGTGGAAGGGCCACAGACACTGCCTGACACTGGAGCACTGAGCTCTCTCTGGTTCTTTGCTTAAAAAACGGGGCCATAGCTATATACAAAATTGGCTGGTGTCACAGCAGAGACATGAACAGCCTAACAATGTTCCTGAGGCTGGGCCCTTCCAAGGAGGAAGATCACCTGTGCTTGCATTTCTCGGAGCCACGTTAGAGCAACTGAGCCCGATGTGGGGCCAGTGGAAACTGGTCAAAGGTCAAGGTTCATGGAAGAGTGGATCCCTGGGTTTCTCAGTCCATGGACACCTATGCTGAGACTCTGGAGAGAGGCAGAGATCTGAGGGAAACAGGGCAGGGGAAGAGAAGCCTGGGGGCCTGTGGGAAGGACAGAGTAAAGAGCTTCCGCGCCTCAGGGTCCTCCAGCAGATACCACCCTCGGAGCCCAGGAACAACGCTCTCTGTTCCCTCCACGGGTCTGACACTACCAACTCACAGGCACCAGCTCACTATTTTAGCAGCTGACTCAGGAACCTCACTGTATTCCAGCTCCACACCCACTTGCTGCCCCTGCACACTGACCCAGCTACGACCCCTGCCTCTCCATTCTTTCCCCTCAGATGCTTCCTTCCCAAGTGTCCTCATCTTCCCATGGAACTCTCTCTGCCACAAGCAGAGGCTGCTCGGGCACAGCACTTGCCCACTTTAGTTTTTTTTGGCCAGTGTCACCTGCAGGCCGACTTCCAGGATAGATCCAGCATGCCTTGGATTTGTTTCATAACTATCTCTTGTACCTGGTGTTTTAAGCCCCTCCCCTCTGGCAATGCAGCTCACAAGAGACACACTCTGCCTTGTAGCCTTTATCCTCTATGCCTAAATTAACTTCCTCTAGGAAGCCACGCCACACACCTCTTGTAGCTACCAAGGTTTTTCCCTTCTCCTGGCGATTCTCAGGGCCCTGTGACCTCCGGCTCCCTGGAGACTCTGCACTAGCTCTGGCTTGAGGGGATAACTTAGCAAGAACCTGGTTCTCTTTGTTATGGTGATTCCACTTGTATTCAAGGTCTTAGCAGTGGGCCTATAGCCTGCCTCCCCTAGCTGACCCTGCCCGAGGGGCCAGGAAGCTTTAATCTTCTCCTCCTGCTCCTGGATGGGAGGAGGCCTTGCATTTTCGATCCCTCTAGCCCACTGGTATATATACCCGACTTGAGTTTAATAAAGTGGCCATTTACTCTGGTAAATGAGCAAAGGTCTCTTTTGTGTGTGTCTCTTTTTCAACCCTCAGGACAATCGTCCATTCTCGAGGGCCCGAGTTCGGGAAAGCGCGCAGCCTGGGTCGGGCGTGGGTATCCACTGGAAAGTGCAGACTCTTACACCTCTCTCGGTTCCCTCCTCACAGCTACCACACTTGTTCAGTTTGGACACTTATCCTTTAAGTTCCACGGTACACGATGCCCATGACTACTGTGGCAATTATTTAACCAGACTGAATGATCTCATTGAGTCTTCCTTTCATAGGAACCCTGGGTTGGTTAAATTCTCATGTCTTTTCTGCTACTCAGGCTCAACATAACTGGATGCCTGCACAATATTAAATAGGCAAACATATACAGAAGACAGAGAAGCAGCAGCCATCATAATGGAACTTGCATTGATCCGAGAAGCTACTAAAACACACAGTACGCACAACATGGGTGTTCTGCTGCTGCTGCTGCTGCTGCTGCTGCTGCTGCTGCTTTGTTGCTGCTACTAATATGGCCTGCAAGGACCAGGTTGCCATGCAAAGGATACAGGATTTAGGGCCTGCAAGCTCTCTCCATGCTTGTTCATCCCATGATGGTGTGACACCACTTGAATATGATTTGTGATACTATGAGTATTTGGCCCAACTCATCAAAGTACTACTGTCCCTTGGTACCCTAGAAGCCCTCCCTGTAACATCCAATGATGTTGAGCCCTTTATTTTAAAGATGACTAGCATTTGCATGTCAATCATACTCTCCCTTATAGGCACCAGTATCACTAATGCCCAGTGGAGAGTCTAGCAAACAGAAGGATCACAATGTGTATACAATGAATGGATAAATGAATGAGTGAATGAATGAATGAATGTGAAATCTGGACTTCAATATGCAGCTTTCTGAGTCAAGTGCCGCCCCCCAGAAAGTCCATGGTGATGATTGATAAATTGATGATAAATTGGAACTACAGACAAGGGAGACACTAAGGCATCTAGATTCTAGGGTTCGCTCCGATGGCCCTGGCACTGCCGACAAGAGCCCCTCGGGTACTCACGTCAATGGGCACACTGTCGTAGAGACGCTTGCCAATCACAGTCTTGCCCTGGATGTCGATGTTCTCCCTCTCCTCGATGGGCAGCGTCTGAACCAGCATACAGTCAATGTAGAGGGACACATTCTGGGCCTGGATGCTTAGAGCCATCTTGTGCCAGTCACGGTCAAAGAGGTCATCAACTCGGGAACCTCGGAAGACCACCCTGACTGCGTCCTTCATGGCACCCACAGCATTGTACTCAACCGCCTTGTTCTCACCATCCAGTCTGATAGAGACCTAAGGAGACAGGCACAGAGAGTCCTTGAGGGTCTAATACATTCCCTGAACATGCATGGGACAAAGCATGGGCAGAAGTAGGGAGGGTGGAATCAGCCCTGAGAATGCTGACACAGCCAACTGTGCCTCTTACACCAGGATTCTCAGAGCTGTCTAAGTTGAGGCCAGTTAGGTGCCTTTCTGGCCTCTGATTCCTCCTCAGCATGCTGGTATCAGTAGCCAATGTGTAGGGTGCTCAACTTGGACAGTAATTAGATTGAGTCTGCTCATCCACTAGGCTGAGATCATGTACTCAGTATGAGAAGAGGCTACTGGGGCCTCTGTGAGACTTCAAATGACCAGTGAAGAGGGCCTGAGGCATGACACCAACCAGAAATCTTAACTAATCTCAGGGTCTCTTAAGACCCTGCCCTACCTAACATAGATGTCAAGTGCCAGTGTGTAACCAGATGGGTGATCCCCTCCTGTCTCTCATCTAGAAGACTCAACTGAAGCTATGAGAATGAAGCCTCTTAACTGGTGAGAGCCTCAAATATCTGGTTCACTCATGCACACTCAGCCCTTTGCATAATCTCCCAGTACAGAGAAAGTACTCAGGGTTGTCTAACCTACTGGCTCCTTTGGGCTATATTGTCATCTTCAAAGTCTATGCTCAAGAACCGGACAACCAAGTTCCAAAAAGCAAACAAATCTCACACACAAAATAATCTTATAACATTCTAAGAACATTTACAGTTTTATGCTGGGCCACATCCATAGTGATCTGTGGCTGCGTACAAGACACCTCTGCAAGGAAGGTCACTTCCGCTTGCTTCTGGTGGATGAACAGTTATGTCCTCACCCATGCTCTCCCTTCTTCGTCCCCTCCAGGATGCTCGCAGAGCATGCTGTGTGTGACAGGCAAGCCAGGTATCGGGAATGCAGCAGTGAACGTGTGGAGACTTGGGCAGTGCATGAACACAGGGGCATCGACTAAGGTTAATCTTCACCCGTCTTGAATCAAACCCGGTCCGTGCTATCGCTTCCTGTGGTTGCTAACCCAGGGTTGCATCAGCATCCCCTTGCTGGTTCCCACTCCTTTTCCACACCCCACTCTTAACTCCAACCACTATCATCATCATCATCATCATCATCATCATCATCATCATCATTATAGTTCAGCAGTTTAGATGTTGCCTGATTATCCTAAACCAGAAAGTCATTTTGGGACATTGTGACCTCAGACTATTTAACCTGTCTGCACTGTTTCTTCATTTGTAAAATGATATTGAAAGTGGCATCGCATCACAGGCTTGCTGAGGGTAAAATAAATAAGTATACATAGAAGCAATTTACATATACTCCAGGTTTTGTGCTTAATCTTAATTACAATAACTTAAGTAGGTAAAATCACAGAAACCAGTCTCTTCTAATGATTCTTGTTTGCTTCCTCTTGTTCTGATAAAGACCATGACTGAAAGATGTAGTAGAAGAAGCAGGGCCCCTTATTTGTCCCAGCCGCCCCACTAGCTTACACCCAAAATAATCACTTAGAAACTGTATTAATTAAATTACTGCCTGGCCCATTATATCTAGCCTCTTCTTGGCCAACTCTTACATCTTAATTTAACCCATTTCCATTAATGTGTATTGCCACTTGACTGTGGCTTTACCGGCAAGAGTCTAACCAGCGTCCATCTCGGGCAGGAGAATCATGGCTTCTGCCTGTCTCTGCTTTCTTCCTCCCAGAATTCTGTTCTGTCTTCCCTGCCTACCTGAGTTCCGCCCTATCAACTAGGCCAAGGCAGTTTCTTTAATAACCAATGAAAGCAACACAAATACAAAAGGGCCTCCTACATCAGAGAGAAACTTGGAGAGAGGGTTTACCCAGGTCCCAGAACATCACTGAGGTAAGTCAGAACAGGAACCTGGATGCAAGAACTGAAGCAGAGGCCATGGAGGCCTGCTGTCTTCCTGGCTTGTTCAGCTCTCTTTCTTATATGACCCAGGACCACCGGCCTAGGAGTGGCATTGGCTACAGTGGCCTAGGCCTGCCCAGATGAATCATTAATCAAGAACTGCCTAACGGTCGATCGTACAGAGGTATCTTCTCAGCTGAGTCTCCCTCTTTCCAGATGACCCAAGCTTATGTCAAGTTGACAAAAAAATTAACCGTCACACCAATACTTGTATACCGTTAGAGTCTAAGAGACTTCTCATTTTTTCAGACGTTTTGATTGATTTACACTTACTTGCCTTTACAGTTATAGATCAACATTTAAAGCTATCTTGTTTAGTAATTGTGCACACCTGCACACCTGTTTATTCCAAGTCTACTTTCCCATCCTTTAAACAGACACTCGATCTTCTCCTTTGTTAATCCCTGTAATACCAGAGGCTAGAAAAGCATGTGGTACGTGGTGGCATTCAAGAAAAAGGTGCTGAATGGATGAATACATCAATAAGTGGAAAGGAAAGAGCCCCTGAGACTACATAAAGGTTCCTGTGCAGTGCAGAGAACTGGCCAACGTATCCACAGCACAGCCCTGGTCTTCTGGGTTCTCTTTCTGACTCAACCTCCCTTCAACACAATCAAAGGGTTCCTCATGTTTCTTTTAATTGGCCCACCTGCATACTTCTTACAGGCATAATGAGTGACCCAAAATAATGGGCTCCTCTCGAATTGCATGACACAACACACACAGTGTAACTGTGTTGTGACTGAACGCTGTCCTCCACTTCCTCATAGTAGTCTCATAGGCCTCAGTTCCGACCCTGATCATCTTCAGTGCTCCCTGGAGACTTTGCTTTCCCTCAGATGTTTGTCTCAGGCAAGTAAGAAAGCAAGCCAAGATATTCAGAGGCCTGAGTCGTGTGACCACCAACACTAGCTGGGTGACCTCCTGGAATCTGCTTCATCTCTCAGACGCATCAACAAATGGCGGTGGCTCTGTTTTCAAGCTATGTCTACAGCCTGGTGACTCCAACAGGAGGGCATCAGCAGACGTGGCAGACAGAAAGCACAAAGCTCTGCAAATGCCATGAAAGAAAAGACCGAGACTGTGGGGGTGTTAGGGTCTCACCCCACAAGAATGTAATGGCAGGTGCCCAGTACCACCCTGCCAGACCAGAGAAACTGGAGAAGCAAATCTATGGCTAACAGGCAGTGGTGGTGAGCAGGAACCCAGAGCCAACAGAAGTCTGTCAATGCCTTTAGTCTCCCACGCAGAGGAAACTGGATCCCTCCATGGCTAACACTGAAAACGAGTTTGCACCTCAGTGTGACCACAGATGCTACGGCAGAGTTATTCAACAGGACTGGAAGGCCTAGACAGGCTGAGAACTAAAGCACAGACTCAGGGCCTTAACTGTTTGAGTCCAATTTTCAACTTTTGCTTTTACTACTTGTGCAAACTGAGGCCAATTCCTGAGCTTCTTGTGACATTTCTATGTCTTATTCTGAAATGGGTATGGTAGAACCAACCTATATGCAGGGTATTGAGGAGGGCTTGCTGCATTAAGAATTGTTGAGTCATCTGAATTGTGCTATGAGCAGGTTTGCGCCAGTGAGCAGTGAAGAGCAATGCTAAGGCTATCTCTGACCACAGGAGTCAATCCTATTCCATTCTATTCTATTCTATTCTATTCTGTTCTGTTCTGTTCTGTTCTGTTCTGTTCTGTTCTGTTCTGTTCTATTCTATCCTATCCTATCTTCATTTTTACTTCTCTTCTACTCTATTCTACCCTAGTCTATTCTGCTAGAATAAATCATATTCTGTTAGACTAAATCATATTCTATTCTGTTAGATTAGATTAAAAGTAGTGGCTGAATATCCTTGCCATTATTCCCTTCTCCTCACTACATTCTTAGCACCTCAATTGTGTCATTGCATTTACTTATTTTGCGAAATGATGGGGAAAGGAAGAGAGAGAGAGAGAATTGAAGAGGAGCACTTAGAAGGAGGTGATCGTGATCCAAGAGAGGGGAACAAGAAGCGGCTGCAGTTGTTTGTCTCGGACCACAGTCCATGATTATGATTGCTGGAGTCCAATTCCGTGGAAATTCGTTTTGTTTTGTTTTAGCCCCATATGAAAATCAAGAAGAGTTCCTCCCAGTTGAAAGTGAGAATGTCTACATGTATGCATATATACATGTAAATACATACATATATGTATGTGTATATATGTATATATATGCAAAGGCCTGAGCTCTAAGCTTTGTCCTCTCATTGGAAATATATATATATATATATATATATATATATACATATACACATATACACATATGTGTGTGTGTTTGTGTGTGTGTGTGTGTGTGTGTGTGTGTGTGTGTGTGTGTGTGTGTGTGTACAAAGCTAAGAGCTCAGGCCTTTGAGCACTGAGAACAGTTATTGCATTCCTCTCAGACTGATGCCCTGTGTCGATGAACTTGGCTTTGAGATCTGCCCTTCCTCATTGGGCCGCATGCTGTTGAGGAACTGCCCAACTGAAAGTTGATACTTTATAGGTCAGTAAGACAAGCATTTGGAAATTCACACGTGAGGAAACCGAGAACAACCTTCAGTGATACAAGAGATCTACTCGTGATTGATCCTATTACACATCAGACTCTGCTGGGTGCTTTGCAAAAGTGATTTTATTAACACCTGACTCTTTTACCCATAGTCCTTGATAAGTATTGTCATTTTCCACTTTCAAGCTAAGGGAACTAAGACTCATGGGCAATCCTACTCCATGTTCCACACCAAGAAAGAAGGTGATACAATATTTGGTCAGGTCCACCTGATCCTGACTATTGAACCAGTTTCTTGCACTATATGAGGTCACCAACAGACAAGGTGCCATAAGACTACAGAGCAGATGATCACTTTTCTGTTTAGGTAGAAATTCCTCAGAGGACGGTAACTTAGAAGGTTTAACCATGGAGGAAAGAGTAACTGAACCTACAGGTTCTTTGGGGCTCCATGGAATTGACCCCCTTCTGCCTAGGCCCAGGACCGAGCATCTTGCTGAAAACACAGTGGTCAAGAGTATTTCCTGGGAGGAGGACACAGCACTTGCCCCAAAGTTAGGCAGCATTACCCATACCTGTGGGATGCCATACTGGTCGATGACCTGCCAGATGTACCAGTCTTCTTTCCGAGATGTTTTCCGGAACCGGAAGGTTGTGACAAAGGCATACTCATCAGGCAGACCTTGGGGGAAGACATCCCTGAGAACAGAGAGATTGACAGATGGTTCCAGGATTAGTGAGAAGAATGGGAAGCTGGTCAAGGAAGCTTCCATGTCTGTTCAGCTACTGAGTCCTGACAGTGTGACCCCCAAGGATGCCCACAGCACCCTCCCAGTTATATTGGTGCCTCTTACTAAGACCGGTGTCTTAGTGAGACTTTATCGAAAAGCACTGTGGCCACTTCACTGCCTTTGCCTCAACCCTGAGTGCTCATCTACTGGATCCCCATCCTCCTGAAGACTGACAGCCAGTAAGTGCTAGGTGACCCTCCCTGAGGAATGCTTGCACTGGAGAATTCCAGCCTTCACCTCTCCTGTCCTGTTCCCGTGTTTCTTTTACCAGGGATTCTATACCAAGTAGCTATGGTATCAGGGTATGCCTTTACAAAAACCATGTGCTAAAATCCTAATGCCTAGGTAGTAGAGGATTTTCAGGCCTTGAGAGTGGAACCTTGTAACAGATAAGTGCCCTTGTAAGAGAGGCCCCTCGGCATTGTTCAGCATTTCTGTCATGTGATATTACCATGAGAAGACACCATCGATGAAGACCTGACCTTAGACAACAAAGCTCTATCTTTTTAAGAAGCTTCTGCCATTTATGAACCATGCAGGTCATATGGCACTGTCACTGAGACACAGGACACCCTCTTACACAACTTCAGGTACTATGGAGGTCCAAAGGCCCGTCATGCTGTGCCTGCCCAGAGCACCTTGGGCCACCTCTCCTTCCATCTTCACCCATGTCACAGACAGAGCCAGATACCAGAAAACAGAAAGATTTTCCTTGCTCTTGGATAGGTAGGATCAACATAACAAAAATGGCAATCCTACCAAAAGCAATTTATAGATTCAATGCAATCCCCCTCAAAATACAATACAATTCTTCACAGACTTCAAAAGAGCAATACTCAACTTCATATGGAAAAACAAACAAAGTACAACGATAGACAAAACAATCCTGTACAAAAAAGGAACTTCCGGAGAAATCACCATCTCTGACATTAAGCTCTATTATAGAGCTACAGTAATAAAAACAGCTTGGTATTGGCATAAAAATAGAGAGGTTGACCAATAAATCAAATTAAAGACACAAATATTAATTCACATACCTATGAACACCTGATTTTTGACAAAAAAGCTAAAATTATACAACAGAAAAAAAGAAAGCATCTTCAATAAATGATGCTGGTATAACCGGATGGCAACATGCATAAAATGAAAATAGATCCATATCTAACCCTATGCACAAAACTCAAGTCCAAATGGATTAAAGACCACAATATAAATCCAGCCACACTGAACCTGATAGAAGAGAAAGTGGGAAGTACCCTTCAATGCATGGGTACAGGAGACCACTTCCTAAATATAACACCAATATCACAGACACTGAGAGCATCAATAAATAAATGGGACCTCCTGAAACTGAGAAGCTTCTGTAAAACAAAGGAATTGTCAATAAGACAGAAAGGCAGCCTATTAAATGGGAAAAGATCTTCACCAACTCCACATCAGACAGAGGACTGATTTCCAAAACATATAAAGAACTCAAGAAATAATAAGACATCAAAATTCCAAATAACTCAATTAAAAAATGGGGTACAGAACTAAACAGAGAATTCTAAACTGAAGAATCTCAAATGGTCAAAAGACAGTTAAGAAAATGTTCAACATCCTTAGCCATTAGAGAAATACAAATTAAAACAACTCTGAAATATCATCTTACACCAGTCAGAACGACTAAGATCAAAAACACCAATGATAGCTTATGCTGGAGAGGATGTGGAGTAAGGGGAACAAACACTCCTCTATTGCTGGTGGGAATGCAAACTTGTACAACCACTTTGGAAATCAGTTTCTCAGAAAATTGGGAATTAACCTACCTCATGACCCAGCAATAGCACTCTTGGGCATATAACCAAAAGATACTCAATCATACTACAAGGACATTTGCTCATCTATGTTCATAGCAGCATTATTTGTAATAGCCCTAACCTGGAAACAACCTAGATGCCCCTCTACCCAGGAATGGATGGAGAAGGTGTGGTATATTTATACAATGGAATATTACTCAGTGATAAAAAACAATGACATCTTGAAATTTGCATGCAAATGACTGGAACTAGAGAAAACCCCCCTGAGTGAGGTAACCCAGATCCAGAAAGATGAACATGGTATGTACTTACTCATAAGTGTATACTAGCTGAAAAGCAAAGGATATTGAGGCTACAGTTTATGATCCTAGAGAAGCTGGGTAATAAGATGAACCCTAAGAAAAGCATACATAGATCCACCTCTAAAGGGGAAGCAGACAGGATCTCCTGACAAGAATGAAAGCATGGGAATGGGGGTAGTATGGAGGGCAGAATGTGAAGACAAGAGGAGAAAGGGAGGGGGGAGGAGAACTTGAGGGACTGGAATAGTCCAGATAGAGGAAGAACAGAGACAAGAGCAAGGAAAGAGATATTTTGATTGAGGGAGCTATCATGGCGTTAGCAAGAAGCCTAACACTAGAGAAATTTCCAGCTAAGACCCTAAGCAATAGAGAAAAGAGTGCCTAAACTGGCCTTGCCCTGTAGTCAGACTGATGAATATCTTAAATATCACCATAGAACTTTCATCCAGCAACTGATGGAAGCAGAGGCAGAGAAATGCATTGGAGAACTGCTGAGCTCCCGAAGTCCAGCTGAAGAGTGGGAGAAATGAAAATATGAGCAAAGAGGTCAAGACCATGATGGGTACACTGACTGAAACAGTCTACCTGAGCTAATGGGAGCTCACCAACTCCAACCAGATAGGTAAGGTAACAGCACAGGTCCAATCTAGACCCTCTGAAATGTGTGTGGTTGACAGTTGTATGGTTGGGGCAGACTGTGGAGTCACTGGCAGTGGCACTAGGATTTATCCCTACTGCTTGTACTGGCTTTTTTGGAAGCTATTCTCTCTGGATGGATGCCTTGCTCAGCCTAGATAGAATAGGGAGGGTCTTGGACCTTCCCCCAAAGCAATGTGCCTTACCCTCTCTGAGGAGTGGATAGGGAGGGAATAGGTGGAGCAGATGAGAGGGGGGGAGAGAGTGGGAAGTGGAATTGGTATGTGAAATAAAAAAAAGATAGTTTTCTTTTTTAAAAAAATCATCTAAGACTTGATTTTAAATTGAGTACTTTGCGAAACTTAAAGGAGGACAGTGAGCCTTCATCTCATTCCACCCTGGAAATAACTTGTGAAGGATGTATTTTGGTCTTTGCATTGTAGGTCAGGGCACCAGGACTCCTTGGGGTTAACTCAAGGAGGTACAGCAGACAGAGTTCACACCCAGAGAGTCTGGGCTCTCCATAGTTTTTCTCTTAACCACCAGACAACTGTTCCTTCCTTCTGTAGAATTTGGCCAGGAAGGAGCCAAAGTCTACCCTGGGGGTGGAAAACTGCCTCTGGGAACACGCATAGCATGGATTTTGCTGCTGGAGGAGATGGAGGCTGTCTGGCCAGACATCCAGGAAGGGAAGTGGGGAGGCGTCTGGGTTCCTGGTTCTTAGATTTGCAGATCCTCAGGGATCCTTCACATAGTTACAGAAATTATGAGTTCAGATTGGTCCTCGCTGACTCTCCTCTCACAGATCCAAGCTGAGAGGTGACCCAGTTGTTCGATATCATCCTCTGGTCTAAGACATCATTGAGGATCATGTACAGAAAGGAGGAAAAGAGCCTGTCACCTTCAGCACCTAGACTTCCTTCAGGAACTAGAAACTTCTTTAATCACCATGCACGTAGAAAGAGACAGGATGTCCCCACCTAAGACACTTTTCCCTTTCTGTTCATTTTGTTCTTCATGAATCCATCTATTGTTCTCTCTCTGAAAACAGCTTTCACCTATAATTTTGAATTATCTCAACAGACATAGACAAGTATGTACATCCAACCAAAAGATGTGTGTATGAATATAATGTGTGTATGCACATACACATACACAGAGAGAGAGAAAGACAGACAGGCAAGTAAGCAGAGACAGAGCAATGCACAAATACTCTTGTGGACTGAATAACTTTAATCAAGGGTGGGAAATCCAAAGAACAATTCTTTCCATCAAAAACATAGTAGATATGAGATTGCAGAGCAAAGAACAAGGCTTTGGACTTCAATTACCTGACCATGAGGCTAGTTTCTGTTCCCTCTTATCTGTGAAATTTTAACAAGTGATTGTCTTCCTTAGGGGCTCAGATATTGTACCTGATAAATGAGAGCAATTCCTGCCCTGCTCACCTTCTATTATAGTGAGAATCAAATGAAGATGTGTAATAATTCCCTTTACGTGTTAAAGAATTGAGTAATGTTGAAAGTGGCATCTCTTTTTTCATTATGAATGAAATTAGCCTGCAAATTAAATGTGTGTGTAAGGATGAAGACATTTCAAAGCATTAGAAAGTGGAGGAAGCTACCCTTTCTTGGGATGTCTGAGTTGTGAAGCTCTGCTATATGAAACAGATCACACAGTGATCCCCACTCAGGAAAATGCTCGTGTCACATAAGCTAAACTCATCACTCAGAAGCTGTGCCCAGTCCTCTATTCTATAGAGTAAAAGCCTAAAGATGCTCTTCTGATTGACAGGTGTCCCAGGAGCTCAAGACATCTCCAGCAACAGGAAGGGCCCTCTGTGAGGCATCCACCACATCTGTATAACACTCGCCTTTTCATTCCTTCTCCAGTGAATTTTCCTACATGCTTAAATCACATATGATGCTTTTCTTTTTCTGAGTAGTGATGTGGAATTTTCCTCTGTATGCTGTGAATATCATTGGTTAATAAAGGAACTGCTTTGGGCCTATAGCAGAGCTATAGGGAAACAGAGGTAGGTGGGGAAAACTAAACTGAATGCTGGGAGGAAGGAGACAGGGTCAGGGAAAGCCATGGAGCCTCTGCCAGAAACAGATGTGCTAAAACTTTGCTGGTATGCCATTACCTCGTGGTGATGCACAGATTAATGGAGATGGGTTAAATTAAGATGCAAGAGTTAGCCAAGAAGCTAGAGCTAATGGGCCAAGCAGTGATTTAAATAATATAGTTTCTGTGTGATTATTTCGGGTCTGAGCTGTGTCGCTGGTGAAATCATGAGAAAGGGTGGAGCGAGAGTGTAGTCTGGAGCCTGACCATCCTTACATCCTCTAAGCGAGCCTTGGACCAGGTGACTCACATCAACCCAAGCATCCATGCACCGCTGCAGAAGAGGATGCTCAGTACCTAGGAGATCAGAGTGCAGTCTCTGTTCCACAGGTGAAAAGATAAAGCTCGGAGAAGAGTCATGTGCCTCATTCTCCTTTACTCTCAGGGAATGCAGGTTTGGAGCTCTGGCTGAGGTGATGCTACAGTCTAATGCACAGTCGGCACTCGGAGAACACATGTTGATCTCAATGCTGTGCTCCAGGCTGTGTTTATAGTTCACCATGGGTAGCTGAAATCTGACCTTCTCTCACTGCAATCTAATTCATGCTCTCAGGAGAGAGCCACCAACCCCCTGCTACAGGCAGTGATTAATTCTACAACATGACTCTGGAAGGGACCAATACTTAGGTCTCTCTCAAAGCAAAAGAAGCAGCAAAGATGACAAAGCTCACTACACTCAATACAGGACTGTGCTGTACGGAGAGTATAGGAAGGGACGGTTCAACTAAAGGTGGAGGTTTCCCAAGAGCAGTAGCTAAAGCCCAGCAGTTGTACTATACTTGAAGGTGGTGCAGAGCAGGTATCCAGACAAGAGTGAGGGACACCAACAAAGGCCTGGCAGTAGGAGGAGGTGCCTGGAATTCTCTAAACATACAGGAGTTGACAAAGGAGGCTTGGGTCAAGACGTGAGACTCCTATGGTGATTGCGAATGTCAGTCTGCCCTTTCTGGCCTCCGAGTTTAAGAAAACACAGAAGCAATTAAAGAGTTACAAGATGGAAAATGGATCAGATGATGCAGGAGCATCCTAGTTTTCAGACCATTTGTATGCCCCCAGTGACCACTGTGTCTCCACTCATCGTTGGGATCACCTTCAGCCCTTCACTGGAACTGCAGAGAGGTGAATGCTTGCAGCATAGCTTCTCTCCATCACAAAGCAGGGATGCTCACATCAGGTGGGAATAGAAGAAAACTCACGCAATTTGTAATGTATAAACAAGGCACCCAGACAACATGGAAACTGGATCTTCACTGACCAAAAACATTACAGGATTGTAAGAGAAAGACATCAGCTAGGGGAGGCCATGGCTGGTCCATAGGAGGTGCTATAGGATGATATATAGTGGATTTTAACTGTTTTTTTTTTTAATAAATAAAGACTGCCTGAAGATCTGAGAGTAAAACAGTCCCACTGGTCAGCCTTCCAGACCAGATTGTGGTAACACACACCTTTAATCCCAGTAACCACACTAGTTTCCATAGAACCTGTGGTACATGCCTTTAATGATGGTGGTGCACGCCTTTAATCCCAGCCCTAGAAAGGATTATAAAATGGGAGGAAACAGTTCTCAGTCACACAGTCTCCTTCTGAGATTCCTGGAGGCAGGATGGCCATTTCAGACTGAGGTCAAGGTAAGAGCTAGGGGCTGACTGTTTTACTTTTCGGATCTTCAGGTTGACCCCCAATTTCTGACCCTGAGCTTTTACAAATCGTGCTTCAGTGATAACCCTAAAATGGCTGATCCTTAATGAGCTGAAAGAAAGCTGCATCCACAAATGGCTGCTTAGTGTCAAATGAACAGATGAGCACGAAATGATGAGAAAGTCATTAGCGCATTGATCAAGGAGCTGCAAAGAGCCCTTAACCTCCCAGATGAGCAGGTAAGTTCTGTCATCTCAGTGTAACCTTCACCAGGCGCTACTTAGCTGCGGTACTGCTCAGCTCGGTGCTGAGTGGGCAGCTGTGGCTGGCTGCACCCTGCTTTCCCAGAGCGTGCAGAAGTCCCGGAAGGAGAAACGACCACTCACTCGGTTCTCTGCACCACGGGGAAGGAACCCATCCGCACATAGGAACTCTGGGCTCCGTTTTCTCTCTTCCCCAAGATTTCCTTCACGCTGAACAAATCCATCAGATCGAAACCTGTGTGCACAGAAGAGCTGGGAGTGAGTTCAGCAGAGGAAGAAGATGAGAGACACATGAACGGTACCATTTAACCGTGGTGGCTCACTTACGGTTCAGAGGTTTAGTCCACTATCGCCATGGCGGGAAGCGTGGCCGTGTGCAGGCAGACATGGTGCTGGAGAAGGATCTGAGAGTTCTTACATCTTGACTCACAGGCAACAGGAAGTGGTCTGAGACACTGGGCATGGCTTGAGCATCTATGAGGCCTCAAAATCCACCACTACAGTGATATACTTCCTCCACCAAAGCCACACCGACTCCAACAAAGCAACACCTCCTAATAGTGCCACTCTCTTTGGGGGCCATTTTCTTTCCAATGACCACAAAAAGAGCTACTTTACGCTCTTCAAAGTTAGCCTACCCACCCTTCCTCCAGGGGTGAGGGCTTAGATATAAGAATACATATTGGGAAGACAGGCGCAGCTGAGCCATGAGCCTTGTAGCTTCAAGTCCAATGCCAGGATAAGGCACTGGGGACTGAAGTCACTGACCACCACACTGGAATGTGAGAGCCATGAGCACCCTGGATCATAGTTAACTACAAGACACATGAAGGTGTTTGGGTTTCCCCTGCTGTGGGAACCTCTGTGTTCTAGAAGCTCAAATGCACATGTAGACCTTTTAGAATAGCGGTTCTCAGCTTCCTAATGCTGTGACCCTTTAACACTGTTCCTCATGTTCTGGAGACCCCAGACCATAAGATTATTTTGACTGTCACTTCATAATTGTAATTTTGCTACTATTGTGAGTCATAATGTCAATATTTTGGCAGATAGAGGTTTTCCAAAGGGTGTGACCCACAGGTTGAGAACCGCTGCTTTCAGTTAGGCACACTCACGACTTAAGGCTTTCCTTCCTGCGGCCACATTAATGCCTTTCCCTTGGAACTTGCTTAGGCTGCTGTCTGTAGCTTTGGAATCTCATGGTTTTAAAGAGTGAAACGCGAGAGACATAAATTGCCTTTGCAGGATTGCATTAGTGAACAGTGGGTACTTGAGCTTGCTTTGATTTCTATTAAGAGATGACTGAGATCCCCTGTCTGCGTAAAGTAAAAGCTATGTCTGGGGGCTTTGGACTCAGGGAGTGTTGAGTATGGAGATGGGAGTCTAAATCGTCTCAGATACCTATTTATGGGAATCTGGCATGGTTTGTGGCCAGCAGAGGCCTCTGGTTACTGCTCAGAGGACAGTGAGGATGCCGTGATGCCTAGCAGATGAGGCTGTTCTGACAATGTCACGAGACCCTGAGTTGTGCAACATTCAGTAGCGATTGTCACCACCACCTGCAGGGCATTCACTCACTCAGTTCTCTGCACCACAGGGAAGGAACCAAACCCATCCGCACATAGGAACTCTGGGCTCCGTTTTCTCTCTTCCCCAAGATTTCCTTCACACTGAACAAATCCATCAGATCAAAACCTAGGAAGATGCTCCAACCAAGCTGCCTTGGCCAATCTGGAGAGTTGGAAAGCCCTCCAGCCTAGGCCCACCAAGCCTCCAGAGAGCAGAACCCGTTCTAGCGGCTGACCATGGGATTCAATTCAGACATGGGAGCCCATGACACTGTATGGCTCACTTTGAGTTTTAACTGAAAAGGCATGGAAGACCACAGCAAATGCTGACGATATATCAGATGCTCTACACAACCCTTAGCCCTGGGTGAGTATGAGCACTTCCTTTCCCATAATAAGCTCTGGAGAAAATTAGCAGATGGAGGGGGTAAGGTGGGTCTCCCCAACACTGGTTCCTGGGAAACTGACTGACTCACTTTCTCCCTAGACAACAATTCCCCCATCTGTAAGCTGTGTGAGGTTGAAACTGGTCATCTTTCGTGCTTTTAGGGCCTATAACTATTTATCGTGGCTATTGTAATTATTCAGCCACAAAATAAGGCTGCACTTTTGGGTTCCAGAGCCATGCACATGCAGACAAGCCCTCAGGCAGAAGTGCCTGCATGTTAAAGCCCCGTCCTGTCCCCTCCCTCGCCCCCCCACCCATGTGCTTGTATGCATGGTTATATCCACTGTGATTCAGCTAAGCACTTGGGCACATGCATGAGCCCGTCATCTGCGTATGACATGGTCATGCCAACCCCCTATACACATACGCTAGGCAGCTTTTAAAATTTTGGACGCGTCATCTTTCTTTCTCTCTCTCTCTCTCTCTCTCTCTCTCTCTCTCTGCACACCGATTCCCCAGGCCTGTACACACCCCCTCTAATAAACTCCTAAGCGCGTTTGTTGCTTGCTCCGTATTTCCTTCTCACTCGTGCCAGGTAATTTCATTGTAATTTCAGTAATAACAATATTTATCATGGTGTAGTTAAACACTGTACTTCCCGTGTAATAGTGAATTTGAATGCCCAGGGTACATGCAGCAAAGGAGCCCTTAGCTCAGTGAGCACACCTGGAGATATGAGCTGACAAGGTAGAATAAGTCACTCCCTGTCCACCATGTGAGGGGAAAGACATGCTACAGGCACTCACTATGTTTAGTGAAGCCAAAGCATCCTCTGCCCACACACACTGAGGAAGCTATCTTACGTTGCTGAGCCTTTTTCCTGAACTAGAAAGAGAGGGGGACAACTTCTTACCGAACTGAGATGATATTTAAATCTGATGATGACGTAGGTCCCTGAAGGTAGCCAGAGCCCAGTAACCACTCTGAGGATATCACCAGCTCTCTCTGGAGACTGAA